>NC_056731.1:62705149-62877649 GCF_019279795.1 Protopterus annectens
AAGAATTATCATGGAAATGATCAATAATGACACAGAAAACCTCTAGACACTGCACCCAACCGAATTTGGTTTTGTCAAGTGTAGGTCATGCCTACTCAGCCTGCTGGACTTATTTGAGAAGGTCACCAAAGCAGGGGTGAGGGCAAAATGGTTCGCACTACCTATCTTAAACTGGCCAAGGCAATTTACACAGTATCCCACTCAGGTATTGTTGAAAAACTCAAGAGGTTAGGTACAAACCTTTATGTTACCCACTGGATAGCCAGCTGGCTCACAGACAGGACCCACAAAGCTAGAGTTGGAGAGTCCACCTCTACAAAGAGGCAAGTCACAAGTGAAGTCCCTCAGAAACTGGTCCTGGGACTACTTCTGCATTTATTTCTATGAAGTCAAGGACAACATCAGTGGTCTCTGGCTGACTGAATTTGCAGATGATTGCAAATTTGGAGATGTCATTGAATCCCCCACCAGCACAAATGTTCTCCAGGAAGTGTTGACTCAGACAAACAACTGGTTTTACAACCATGGACTAAAACTAAATGCCAAGAAATGCATAATAGTATCCTTTGGGAAGTCATCCACCCCTGGTAACTATCATATTGACAACACACCCTTATGTGTTGACCCAGTGGTTAGGGACTTGGGGACACCCATAGACAATAACCTAGTTTTTGACCATCACATGTCTACAGTAGTGAGGAAGTCATTCTATGTTCTGCAACTTAAAAACAAGGATATGGCATCTAGGTCCAAGGAAGTCATTGTTCCACCACATTTGGCATTCATTATACCTATCATTGAGTACAATGCCCCTTTTGGTATGTACCTAACCAGGCATATCTAACAATTGGAATGTCCACAGAGGTTCTTCATTAAAAGAATACAGGGCATAAGTAACATGTCCTTTGCAGACCGCCTCAAGGCTCTATACCTGTATTCTATCTTCTACAACTTGTTGAGGGGAGATCTATGCCTGGCATATAAGGCATAGTCAGACCCTACTCTGATGGACCTCCTGCATATCCATAAAAGAAACAGCACCAGAATTATCCATTCTAAAGTCTTAAAGCTTGTCAGTAATATAAATAGGACTTGCTGGAGAAATAACTATGTATTCCAAAGACACCTCTTCTCTGGAAAAGGCTCTTCATCCATGTGAAGCAAAGTTCCTCCCTAACCCAATTCAAATGTAACTTGGACAACTGAATGGGGGAACAGGAAATCCATACCTGGTTTGGCATCTATTTCTCTAATGGAGATAGGCAGCCTGTAAATGGTTCATTTCCCAGGCCCAAGCTTGAAAATGTTTCATCTCCCAAGCTCCTGCTTACACTTATCAAAGGTACCAAACCCTTAGTAAACCTATGAACCCATGAACAAAAAGAGAAGTTGGCTAGGTTTAAATTGGCCCTCAAGGGCAGCTACCTAGTACCCATGAACCTATAATGATAATCATATTACAGTATTTTGCATTTGAGCAGACTGCCTTCTTACAGAAATACAAGCTTTCTTTGTACAACTCAGATGTATGATTGTGATATAACTGAAAGAAATAATGGCTAATTTATGCATTTCAATTTGTTGCTTTCCTACACATGCACTCCTCTCACATGAAGCCCATATCAATTATTGCCTTGACAGTGACCATGGAATTTCCCTTTGATTTAAGGTTTACCTCACACAGATATACTAGTTCAGGGATTGACTAGCTTTGTTCTGTTAGTATACTGGGGGTGGAGAATGAAAGTTAATGAGTGGCATGATGCCTCACCTACAGGTCCCAATTCCCATTCAGTTAAATGTTAAGCTGTAGGTTAATTACTTCACAACTTTCAATATACACTCTGATTTTTGACTATGATTAGCATGAAATAAATAATGATTACGGTACTATGTTTCTCTACTTGCTGCCCTCAGTTGCTTCAACATTGCCCCTTCAAGCCATGCCAATGATCATTTAACAGTGATCATTTAATTGCCATTTGATTTTACACCCAACTTGCCCCCACCAAAAGACAGTCACTTTCTCTGTATAACTCTGAAATCTGATTGAGGAAAAAGTGAGAGACATAACTGGGATGGTGTCATTTTTTTAAAACTTGTTACCCTCAGATATAAAGACTGCCCTCTCCCAGACAGCAATATTAAAGACCATTTAAAAATAATCATGAAACTGCCTTTTGTTATCATACAAATCCTGCCTCTTCATCTTCCATCCTTGTAAGACAGACAGCTTTTATGTACTCATCTGATGTTTTGTTGTGATAAAAGTGACAGCTGCCATGGCCACTGCAATGCATTCTAGCTTGCTGATCTCAGACATGTACAATTCCCTAACAAGCCATATCAATGATCACTTAATGCCCTTTGCTTCCTCAAGCAGTATGCCTTCTCATTAAAATATATCCACATTCAGTATACACCTCTGATATTTGATTGTGATGAAAGTAAAAGAAATAATGACTACAGACTACAGAAATCTATTCAACTTGTTCCTGTCATACGCATACACTTCAGACCTCTAATAAGCCAAGGGAATTCTCTGGATTAAATACTTATCAAACTCACTAGTGGCCAAAATATTCTTGATCTGGTTCTCACAAATATTGCCTGTGCACATTCTCTAGTCTCTCTTTCACCAATTAAATCAGACCACAAATTTGTAACATCTACTTTCAGAACCAAGCATCAGATGAGTACATAGGGACTGTCTGTCTTACAAGGATGATGGATGAGGAGGAGCTGGCATAATGGTTAAGGTATCTGCCTCCCAAAAACAAGGTACAGAGTTTGATTCTCATCTTTGAGGGAAATTAGCTAGCATTAAAATGACTCACAAGGGCAGTTACCCTAGTATTTACCTTAAATATAACCAATGTCTTGGTATTTAAAGACTTTAGAAGACCAAATATGATGAACTCTCTATCTCAAATCTTACCTATAATATTACCACTGACGCCAACACAGAAGCCAACTTAACTAAAGAGTTTTATGCCACTTTGACAAATACACAGATATACCACTCCCAAATACAGGCAAATCTAATGGAGCATTTAAAAACAACTGTCAGTGATGATCATCTGACATAAATAAATGTCATAAAAAGTGAAAAAAAATCCCTTAAAGAGTATAGTAATCAGAATGAGGATAGTATACAAATATCACCAAGGAACTGAAAAGTACTATAAGGATAAGTATAACAACCTATGTATAGAGACAAGGATATCTGTGAATCCTTCTTTGGCTATGTTAGAAAACTAAGAAATAACTCTCAACATTGCTTTGACCTCTTCCCTAATGAGGACTCCCACTCTGACCCCAATAACATTACAAATATACTAGCAAATAAGTTCAGCTCAAATTTCATCCCTGAAATCCCTATTCAAACTCCACTCTTCCCACAATCCCTTATGCTCACTACCATCACTACGAAACAAAGACCAAATAGACATTCTCCATCGGTAATGTCAACATACCTGGGTGCTTAATAAACAGCATCAAACATTCTCATACTGACCTGCTCCTTAAATTGTTCAACATGAACAAAGACACATGCTCTGTTGTCAAATCATGGCACATACTGCTGTGGTGATGCCCCCCTCAAGGATGGTCCTTAGATGGACACTGGAAATTATAGACCAATCAGACTTACAAGACCTATCCTTAAAGTTATGGAATGGATCATTAGGCATGATCAACAACAGTTTGGCTTCATCAAGGGGAGATCATGCCTTTTAAATCTTTTTATCTTCTTTGATTTCATCACACAAGCTATCAACAATGGCTATGTTGATCACACAGCTTATAATTATCTGGCCAAAGCATTCAGTATCATATCTCATGCCACAATTGTAAGGAAACTATTTGCATTAAGAACAGATCCTTATGTGGTAACATGGATAGCCAATTGGCAAAAAGACAGAGCCCACACAGCAGAGTCCTTCATGAGTCTGTTCTGGTTCCTCACCTGTTTGATATTTACTTCTCTGATCTCAAAACTGATAATCAGAACAATGGATAACCATATCCTCAGATTACTACAGATTGTGCGTAGTTGTCAAAACCCTCTCAAGTATCTGTACCTTGAAGAAAGAGTATACCTTAGATAATACCTGATGCATAGATAATGGGCTTAAATTTAATGCTATAAAAGTAGCAGAAAACAACAATTAACTACAGTATACAATGTAAATGACACTGTTTTACTAAATGAAAAGGTTGTCTGGGACCTGGGCACTTGGGTTGATAGTTCCTTTTCCTATGTTCATCACATTGCCAGTATAGTTAGGATTTTTTTCAACATAGCACAACTAGTAGACAAAAGTATTTTGTCTAGATTTAGATATGTTGTCCTTCCCTTATATTCTGCACTAATCAGGCCTGTTATTGAGAATAATGCTCTCTTTGGGAAACACTTCACTCAAAATATCAACAAACTGAAAAAGTTTCTGTGATTCCTAACTAAAAAGTTTTCTGGTCTTAAAATTTTTAGTTACCAGGGAAGCCTGGAAGCCTTATTCCTGTACTGTGTATCCAGAGACTCTAAGGGTGACCTGTGCTTTGCTTATGCACCATTAGTGATCTAATGGTGCTTGACCTCCTATATATCAATACCCCGATGCATATTAATACCAACTCTAACATTGCCATGACCCAGACATAAAAGGAATATTTTGAGGAAAATCAATCTGAGGCTAAATATATTTGAAAGTGCATTTTCAACAATTCAGTCTTTCTACTGTGGGACTTACATTAGCAAGTCTCAGAATTTCAAATGGATGATGTCTAAGGATTTGTACTAAGGTGCACATAGTCATTAGACTAAAATAGACCTGAAATTCTCACAAATCCTATGAATCCTACATCTGTGTAGAATGCTAATGTCTGGTTATGAAGGAAGTGAAAGAAATAACCACAACAATGTATTTCAACTTTGTTGCTCTTATAAACATGCACAGTCCCACCCTTACAAGTCACCATCAATGACTGTTTTACAATGCTCATATAACTGCCGATTGGTTTCACATACTGTTGGCCACCCCAAAAGACAACCACTTTATGTGTACACCTGTGAAACTGAAATATGCAATGTCACAGTAATATATTTTAAATTAAATTTGTTAGAGACAAACACACACACACGAACACCACAGCCTCCGATAAGCCATATCAATAATTATTTAAAAGGGATTATTTAACTGCCTTTTGTTTTCACACACAACTTGTCTCTGCATTCACTATCCTCAAAAGACCACTACTTCCTGTGTTCATACTTGATGTATGACTTTGATGAATGTAAAAATAATAATGGCCACTGCAACATATGTCATCTTATTGTTTTCACACACCCCATACCCAAGAAGTCATATTGATTTTCATTAAACAATCATCATGTAAATACCCTCACTTCCAAAATGTTTATGCATTTATTTCTATAAACATATATTCTTATAACCTATGTTCTCCCAAAACACATCATCATCATAATTAACCCCACTTTTTCCCATTTTCTATATGGAATCAGGGCTGTCATGTTAACTGTCACCATCTGTCTTGATTCAATGCCACA
Organism: Protopterus annectens; assembly: GCF_019279795.1. Taxonomy (NCBI): domain Eukaryota; kingdom Metazoa; phylum Chordata; order Ceratodontiformes; family Protopteridae; genus Protopterus; species Protopterus annectens. The sequence goes on from NC_056731.1 coordinate 62,710,719, forward strand.
CTTCTGCCTTGCTTAACACTTATGCTCGACTGTCACAGATCTTCTCTCTCACAATCCATCCACCTATTTGTTGGATGCCATATTTTCCTCTTACCTTCTTCCTGTCTGTCCTAAATCATCTTCACCAGACTGTCTTCTAGTTTTCTGCATGTGCCCAAACCATAGTAATCTGTTCTCTTTGATATTTTCTGCAATTGTAGTTACTCTGGCTTCTGCTCTTATATCCCAGTTTCTTCATCTGTCCCACAGTGTGCATCCTACCACCAGTCTCAGAAACTTCATTTCCATCACATCTACCTTCCTCATCTCCTCTGCTTTTACTGCCCAGGTTTCTATGCCATACAGTAGTACTGGTTGCCCCATTGTTTTGTACACCTTACTTTTCAGCTTCTTTGGCATTCTTCTGTCATATACTGTACCTGACACTCTATGCCAGTTGGCTGCAGCCCCTTGGATTCTAGCTTTGACTTCTTCATTCAGACTTCCCTTCTCCTGAACCACTCCTTCCAGATACTTAAAGCTATTAACCTGTTCCACTATCTTCCCTTATATCTCAATTTACAGCTCCCTCTGATTTCCCCAATTTGCTGTCATTATCACTGTCTTATCTGTACTTAGTTTCATCCCATGTGTTTTCCATTTTGCATTCCATTCCCCTATCCTTTACTAAAGTTCTTTCTCACAGTCTGCACTAATTCTACCAATGTTTCTGGGACTGTGAACCACCACAGTACTGCCCAAATCAGTTTTCTTGGGACCTTGTCATATTCTTTCTCCAGGTCTAGGAATGCCCATTTGTATTCTTTCCTCATCTCAAGCTTCTTCTCAACTATCTACCTCACTGCAAACATCAGGTCAGTTGTGATGCATCCTGATCTGAACTGCTCATCCCCCATCTTACTTTCTACTACTCTGCATATCCATTTATCAATCATTCTCTCCAGAAATGTTATGTAATGTGACAGGAGTTTGATATCTCTGTACTCTCCACAGTTGTGGATGCCCCCTTTGTTCTTGTACACTCACATGAGTATGCTTTCTCTACAGTCAACTGGGATAATCCTTTCTCTCCACACTGCTATGAGTATCCTGAGAAGCCATTTCTCCCCTATCTCTCCCAGCATCTTTATCATATCGGCTTTGACCTCATCTGAGCCTGCTACATTCGCTGAATTCATTTTCCTTAGTGCTATTCTTATTTCTTCTAGGGTGGGCTCTTTTTCAGCTCTCATCACAGGCTGTGTCTGTGGCAGTAGAGCTCCAGTGGGATTTTCTTCATTAAGAAGCTGCCTGAAGTATTCCTTCCATCTGCCTTTAATGTCCTGTGGACTGGTGAACAGGTTGTTGCTGGCATCCCTTACGAAGGGTGTCTGATGATCTTCTTTATCTTTCTGTCTTTGTCTTGCAACTTGATATAGTTTCTTTTTGCTACCAACTGAATCACTTTCCAGAAGCTGGTAGAGTACCTCCAATGAACTGATCTTTGTTCTTGCAACTTCTTTCTTAGCATCTTTGTTAACCAACCAGTATTCCTTCCTAGCCTGGTTTGTCTTTTCATTATCACACTTTTTCCTGCATTCCTCCTTTCTTTTGGTGACTTTCTGTACTTCTGTATTCCACCACCAGCTTTCCTTATGTGCCTTATTTCCATACCTGGCTTGGCCACATATCTGTTCTGTACTTCTCACAAATGCTGTTTTGAAATGTTGCTATTCTTTTTCAACTCCACCTATTTCCTCCTCTTCTTGGGGTGCTACAGCATTGAGTGATTCTTGTTGGCATAATAGTTAAGGTCTTTGCCTCCCATGCACAATGTACAAGATGTTTGATCCTAACCTCTGGCCAATGCCTGTTTGGAGTCTGCATGTTCTCCATGTGCCTCTGTGGAGCTCCTCACACCTCTGAAAAACATGCTGAGTGTTTCCATCTCAAACCCACCAAATGAATGGAGCTGTGGCCATCAGCAAAGATTCTGCATGGTGCCCTACAGGGGGAACAGTTTTATAGATCAACTGCTTTGGCACTGACTATGGTGCACTGTATCCTTAAGATAGGCGAACACAGATCACAGACTGCAAACCATGGCAAAACTAGCCACTCAGAGGTGTAAAATATGACTTTAGGTGATTTGATCATGTTCACTAATGTTGCCCCAAAAGACAATCACTTTCCATATATACTTTTGGTGTTTGATTTTGGTGAAAGTGAATGAAATAAACGTCTCAGTAATTATTTTAACTTGTTGCTGTTAGGCACATATAAACTACCCTTCCAACAATCTCTATAAAGGACAGTGATAATTAACGCACACACACACACACACACACACACACACACACACACACACACACACACACACACACACACCCACAGCCCCCAAAACATAGATACTTTATCTATATACATCTGATGCCTGATTGTGAAAGAAATGAAGGAAATAATGGCCATGATATTAAATTTCAGCTCCTTGCTCTCACAGACAAGCACTGTCTTGTGGCACCCTGCCCCACCATGTAAACCATATAAATGACCACATAACACTTATCTTGTAAGTACTCTTTCCTTTCACATAGCTGCTCCCACCTTAGATTTGATGTACAATTGCAATGATCCTAAAATAAATAATGGTCAAAGTAGTGTATTTCAACCTTTTGCCCAAATACACATGTACTTTTCCTCTCTCCCAACAAGTCATATCAATGATTATTTAAAAGTGATCAAATAATGTCCCTTTGTTTCACTAAGTTTTAGAAACATTTAGAAACATTTTGGCTATTGGTTCCTCAGATGTTTGACTGCTCAAAGTGAAAGAAATAATTATCACAGTAACATATTTCAGTCTGTTGCACTCATAAACATTTATATTGCCCTTCCCGGCAAGCAGCATTTTCAAGCTGTCTAAAACTGATCAAGCACTTTGCATTTCCCCACATACACTCTATCTCCCCACCTCCCCACTCCATGTTTGCCGGCTGGTTTTGAAAAGTGATATGGTAGGAAATCCTGTCTGGAATAAAATATTTCAACTTTCTACTTTGCTACAAATTTACTCATCTCTTGCTGTCCATATCAATGAAAATTTAAAAGTTGTCACATAATGTTCCTTTGCTTTTACACAGTCTGGTTCCCTACTACCGCCTTGAAATTTCATGGTTCATTCAAATGTCTCCCCATTTACAGAAAAAAAAAACAATTATAACCACAGTAATATATTTTAAATTGTTGCTATCACAAATAATACCTCACTCCAAATGTCATAATAAATGAACAAATTCACTTAACTGAATGCTGTTGCGGGTAGTATGTATTGTTATTATTGCCAAGACATATCTGATATCCTTACTATAGTTTCCATTCTGCAACATACCTGCAGTAGAACACTGCTCCTAATGATAGACATGCCTACATTTTGTGGCATCTTTAATGAAACAACTACAGACCACCTGGTAAGGAATTAGCTCAGCTGTACTGTGCAACTGATTCTGACTGTTTACCTTACATAAAAACTGGGCAGACACTGGTTAGCCTTAGGTTGTTAGAATGCTAGAGTATGGAGAAGCAATGCTAAGGAAGAGCATGATGCCTCTCCTTCAGGTTCAAATTCCCAATCGTGTACATATGAAGTTGTAATTTATTTGTTTCACAACTGCTATGCTAACAAAATAGTTACTTTTGAGTGTCTTGTGAAATCTAAAAAATGTTATTTATTCGTTTGCTTACTTATTTCAATTTCAAAACTGGGTTCCAATGAATGCTATCAGTTAAGATAAAACAGATGTACAAAAATGACTTATCACCTGTTGTTCAGGTCACTGTCCATGTGGACAAGATAACTAGCCACCTATAATTAAGTGCTATTTTTCCAGAAATGCAAAGGGGCTTTGTAAATATAATTAACCCAATGATTAAATTTGTATGGCAAGAAATCATATAAGTGATACTGCTTTGTAAATATTATACATTTTTCAGTATGCATTCTGAACATACTTTCACATATACCTTTGCAGGATCTTTATATGATTGCTATATTTCAGACTTTTTCCTCTTCCTAGTCAATGCTTTGAATGTGTTAGTAACTTCAATGTGCAGATTTCCATTTTTAACAAATATATGCAGTTCTCTTGAGCTCACTAAATATGTTAAATGTCTCCTTCAAGAATATGAATTACAGACTTAATGTGTCTTGTTAGCCATCAACAAGAAAACATTTTTCTTATTGCTAAGAAACACTGTCAAACCATAAAATGTATAAAGGCTTATTTTCTAAATTTAGTTCTCTTAACTGCATAGTCCAAGGAGCAAAGCACTGCAAAACTAATTTAAAGAATAGCCCAAGGATATTTATCACAGTACAATTGGGAACAAATTTTATCGTCTGAATTAAGTGAGGAATAATAAAAGCATGCCATGAAAGAAGAGACTTATGCAATTTATTCTGTGCTATGTATAAATAGAGGTTGACTGAGTTAATAAAATCTCTTATATGACACACAAATGTAATGCTTCATCTCTGGATACCCCTTCATCTCATTTTCAGTCTTCAAAATGGCAACCTAATTCACTGTGCTCTGGAAATGGTTTCAGATGCATTTATTATAAAGGAAAGTTCATAAGCTCCCTGTGTAAATATAAGCATGTTAGCAGTATGTAATATATAATCTGATACAAAAAGAAAAAAATCTGCATTCATCACTGACACTATTTATTCCCCTCAACCTGACCGAGTGACATGGATAAAAGAATGGACATGAAAATGGCTGAAGGGGGGCTTAAAGCACATGCACAGACTGTCTTAAATTAAATGTACCACCTACCAAATGAAAAAAAAAAAACACAGTTCACAACTTTGACAATCAAGTATGAACTACTACAGCATCAACATCCAATACAGAATGGAAACATTACTACTCTAGCTAAAGCAGATGATGTAGAGAGTCAGTTTAACTACAATAATGTCTATCTGCTCATCCTTAATGATGGCTCTCAGTCCTGCATAATTTCACTCATACCTGCTTTAGTCAATAGTCTCATTCTCCTCCACAAACTAGAATCAATCAGGCATATAGGTTGACCTTCCTGTGCAGTTCATAATATAGTTTTTACACTTTCTACATGAGAAGCTATGCCAATTCCGGGTCGGGAAAGACCTCTCTTCACTTGCAAGGTCTCTGTAGATGGTACAGAAATATTTGAAGCATGTCTTCTAGGAGAAAAAGACCCCATTCTTGATTAACCCGAGACAGCTGTAAGATAAAGCTCGCCTGTGCTTCTCAGAAACACTGTTCTTCCTTTTCAAAGATAATTACCTGCCATTTGAACGTCTTGGAAATATGAATATTTTTATGCAAGCCAAGGGATTTTTGTAAGAAAAGTATTGTCCAAGTCATAAATACTAAGACTATGAATAAGTAGGAATATCCACCAAGTGCAACTCAAAGGAATTCAAACCTGGACCCCAAGTAACTTAATACTGGACATGGAAAGAACTGTTTTCCCATTCAAGACAATTAACCCACTAGCTCTATTAAGTCAGAATGGGACTCCTGTCATTGCATTTTTCAAGATGGCAGAGTCACTGAGAGAAAAAGTCTTCAATGAGGGCATGTCAGTGGTAGCAGCTGTACTGGCAATAAGTGATACCAGTGGATCACAAAACTGCATTCTAGTGTGGCCAGTCTTCTTATTGGAACAGTGCCAAAGCCCAACTAAGTAGCCTGATGCAAACTCTTTGAGAGACAATGGGATGAAGTAACTTATGGTAGAAATATAACAAATGGGTTTGTAGTTATGGTTAGACCACTGAGGCACTTGTTAAGACTACATGAGTTTTAGAATGAAAGAACAACTCTCCTGTGCTCTTGAAGCACCCTGAAATATGGCAAATTAAAGTGCAGTGTAGCTCACACTGTTATTGGGAAGCAGCTGCTTTTACATTGGAAGATGCAATTATGTTTCTGAAGGACAGAAAAATAAATCTGCACCCTTTTTGGGGTAGTTTTAAGAGTATTACTATTGTGTGTGTGTGGGGGGGGATTACAATGTAATGAGAAGTGCATACTCTGTTTTGGGGTACTAGGAGACCAATCCAATTGCTCTGAAAAAGTCAGTAGTAAACTTTAAGTTTCTGCAGTACTTTATCTGGGCAGAACTCAAATTTATTTTAAAGGACAGACTAGAATCTAGTCATGCACTGAGATATTTATATTGGCAAGCATACTGATGAAGTTATTACATGATTTTGTGTGTGAACATTGATTTATTATAGCTAATGCTTAGCTTGCTGCTCTGCAGGCAGTGGGTCAAGATTATAATTGTTCTGCATTATTGTTCTGCGGATTGTTGAATATCATGTCCTCATTTGGAACTATAATACCATCTCCATAAACAGCAATATGCAAGTCAGAATGGTCCCTAACCAGATTACTGATAAATGTACCACTGTATTGATGAACATAAACACACACTCACATAAAACTGCTCTACACACTATGTTTGTACTTGAAGATATAATTTGTTTGATTTATAAAGTTTGATCTCACTAATAAACTGACTGTATTAGTTCCTAGAGAGACTTAACCAGAAATATGTAATGCTAGAATGAAGTGTAGATAGGATAACACTGAAGGCTTAGCAATGTGTGCTCCCTAAACTATGTTATGCCAAAAAGTAATATTGAAATTGTAAGTTCATTATGGATAAATCTTCAGAGACTGTTCAAAGCAGTAGTAACCTTTACCTAGCTGTATCTTCTCAAGTTGGTCATCTGCAGGTACATAATGCTTGCTAGCGTTAAACAGCATGGTTGGTTAGTTGAAGCTGTGGTCAGAATGAGGGTGATATTCTATTATTCTGGCCATTGCAAGTCAATATGCAACATACTGCCACTGAGATAAGCTGTCCTGTTGATGACTATATTCATCAAATACTGGCTGCATCAGGAAAACCAGAATGGGACCTGCCTGTCAACTGGCTTCTCTCATCTGTCAATAGCCAAATTGTGGAGGGATAATGTCTTAGGAGCTGTAAAAACAGGTTTTTACATAGAAGACAAAAAAAGGACAAACAGTCCACACTTACAAAAAAAATGTTAATAATAACCTTATTGACAATGACTTGTTGAAGGCTATACAGCCAAGGTTCTAGAAGGTTATTATTAAACTTTTTTAACTTCAGGGTGTTTGTTTTCTATCCCATAAGTATAAATGTTGTTGGATATATAATTAGTTTTCAGACATGCCCAATATGGTGTATACAAATAATTTATATTATGCTTATCTTACTTTGTGTTGTCTTTCTACTACAGTAATTTTGCAGAAATGTCATTGCATGTTATTGCTCTGTTACTCAACTGTGATAGTATTATACAATTCATAGATCTGCTAAAATGAAAATTATTTGATATTTTATGCATATTATCACCAGCTTTTGTAATATAGAGATTTTCTCTCTGCGTCACCACTACAAAAGTGGCTTTGTACCCATAGCAAAGCCAAACAAACAAATGCAAATAAATAAATGACCACACCCTGGTCGCACCTTCAGAGTAGTATTGGTTTGCATAAAACTTAAATGATTGGTTTGAAGTTTTGCTGATACTGGAGAGCTGTCAGTGGCATCACTGTCTTTGGGGTGGAACTAAATTAGTGTGTACTGTAATGTGATTATATGCATGGTATGTATGGTACCCAGTTTCAGGGTTCATTTGTGCATCTGTTTTTGTTAATGATTATAGGTTCAGTCATTCTAGTGATGATCATACTGCTGCTTAGCCATGCTATGCTGAAAAGCACCTCACAGTTAATGCCATCATGGGTACGTGGATGCTGGTTTAGGTGCTGTAGGTATGTAGTTGCATCTGCATATATTTTAAGCACCTGCACTGTTCTGTGCACGTCAGTTAACAGTTTTGAGAATCACTGTACAAAGTTCATCCAGTAGCCTACTGTGTATCTTTCAAGTCTGTAAGGGTGTCTTTCCATATTCTTGTTCATTGCGTACTGCATAGGGCTGGAGGCTGTGGATTGTACCATGTACTAGTCCTATACAATGGTGACCACTGTTTAGAAATCCAGACCCAATAAAACAGCACTGAACTTAACATTAAGTACTGAGGTAATGCAGGACACAGGTGACAAGTTTCGGGACTTCTGGAACCTGAGATACTTTTGGACACTGTCATATAAGTAGTTTCTATGTCAGTGCACTGATCTATCACTAAAGCCTAGCTTATCAAATGTATCAAGCTTTGAGAAAAGATTAACAGAGTCAAATGCCATTTGTAGATTAATAAAATGATTTGTCAGTGGTTGTTTTCCATATTTGAAAATACAGTATTTGGTTATGCTGTATAGATAGTTATAAGTATATGTTTTAGGATACTAGTCAACATATTTGGTTATCAATGAGTATGCTATTTTTTTGTATTATATTTTAGTTAGAGATTAGCTTAGCAGTCTACTGAGTCATTTGTTTCTTTAGTTGAACTCGCTTATGGGAAAAGAAGATATCATGGTACATTTATAAGAGGGTGGCAAAACTTCTAAAAGAAGGGAAAGATTAAAGATGAGGTCCAGTGGAATGGATGTAATGGATACACCTAGTCTGAGACAGGATGGTTTAAGTTAGACTTGTCTTAATCAAGACTGCAGGGTAAATGCTTAGAACTTGTCTGACATCATTGGTGGTTACTTTTTTGAAATCAACGGTAGGTATAGGGAAGGAGTTATGGAAATCTGAGGAAGGGGCTTGGGTAAGATTAGTTACAGTATTTAAGTTAGGGATTGGCACATCCCTCAGTTTCTTTCCTCAACATTTTGGACAAAGCCAAAAATAATGGTGGGATAAAGCCCCATATCAGGGGATATTTTTAAACATTACTTTAATAACTTAAAAAGTTAACAGAACAACTAGTTTTGGACCTGCTTATATTTTTTGAACAATAAGTAGTAGGAAACTATAATATCTGGCATTATTAACTGACTGAATTCTCAGCGATTTACCAGAAAGTCAAAAATTTTACAAGAGAAAGGGCAAAAAGCTGAAGAAAAATTGGGGATGTTCTGCAAAATTAGGGGCAGTTGTACAGGCATGAGTCTTATTTCATTACCGTTTATGCATCATGTTTTCCACTTGTAGTACTGTTAAATCACTAGTAATTTTCCAAAATTGTTTAGGATGTTTGTGGAATGTTCTTAATTTTATTCTGAGACAGAAAAACATAACAATATTGACTACAATAACTTCTTATCATAAGGCTACAATATCCCTACTTTGCTTGGAATGTAAATCACCTTACAGATATAGGCAAAAAGGGAAGAATATTGAATTATATTAAGAAACGTAGAGTGCAAATAGCAATGCTGCATGTGAATTTTATAAAGAAAGGAATTTAATGGTTATTTGGCAGAATTTTGTGGACAAAGGAAAAGTGGGTAAGTATACTATTTGCTAGGGGAACTCCAATAGTAATAGAAGAAGGAAAAGAGATAATAATGGTAGATTTGTAGTAGTAAGGGGCTATTGACAAGGGAGGAGGATTACACTGGCATGCATTTATATTCCAACAAAAAATGCTATTAGAGCTTAAGAAAATTTTGGGAGAAATAATCAGATTTCAGCAGGGACTATTACTTATAGGTGGAGACTGGAACTTGATTTGCAACGTTGAGGATAAAACTGGGGGGACTTAGAAGGGAGAATATAACAAAAGTGGGAAGATTTCTGAAGAAATTTACAAAAATATTTGGTTCAGAAGGTGTGAGTTCAGTAGTAGAAATTTACATGTTATTCCTCAAGGTGTAATAACTTGCCTAGACTAAATATAAATTATATTTCACAGGAACATACACATTTAATTGATAGCTTTGACACACATCCAATAACTATTTTGGATAAAACTGTGGGGTAATGAAGTAAAAATGAGACACTGGCCCTTTCCTACCTACCCGTTAAAAAGAGATGAATTTAAGGAATGGGTAGTGGGCATTATTCCAGAGTTATTAGAGAAGATAGAAATTTCTTCAGAAGTTATGGCTAGTGAATGGGATAAAATGAAAATGGAGTTTAAAAATATAGTAGAAATAAAAGAAAAGAGATATGGTTAAGAAGTAATACAAATTATTTAGAGGGGCTGAAAGTGTAAAAGTACTGCAGAATAGGGGCAATCTCACAGAACAAGAAGAGGTATAACTACAGAATGCTAAAGAGAAAATAAAGGAGTATCGGGATATTATGCATGAGTTTAAAAAATTGCTGTTAAGCAACTGCTTTTGATAATAACTCCAGAGCACAAAAAAATTTAGTACAATGACTTATGCAACAGAAAATGTAAAGGGTTGTCACCAAACTTAGTGAGCCCATAACAAGAAAAATAACTAGAGATCCTGTAAATGTATCAGAGATATTTCAGAAATTTGATGAACATTTGTATAAAGTAGAGAACTGTGGAAATCAAGAAAGAGCAGAAATGGAGATGCTTATGGAAGAATAAATTATGCCAAGGTTAGAGCTAGATAAGGTTCAACAATTAACAGTTAAGGCAGAGGAGATGAGATAAAACAATTATAATCAATATGCAGGAATGTCTGCAGGAACAGATGACATTCCTGTGGAAGTTTGGAAATTAGGAGGAAAGAAAGTGATAATGATCTGGAAGTTTTTTTAAGGGTATAATAAAAGGGGGGGAAGCACCAACACCTTGGAAGAAAGATGTGATGCACCTAAATACAGTAATGGTCTGTCAGACCCAGCTTCATATATACCCATTTCAATTTTAAACCATGATTATAAAGTGCTCATATCTATAGGAAGAATGGCAAAGGTGTTGGCAAAATTGACAAATATGGATCCATGTGTTTTGTGGAGGGGAGGCAAACATTTGACAACATTAATAAAACAATGATGAGCCAAAGGGAAGGAGAATGTAAGAAAATACTGCTATTGTTTGTATGAGTAGGGCAATGAAAGCATTTGCATTCATTGATACAATAATAATTTAATTTGGAGGATATATGAACGATTGGTGGCAAAAATTAAAGTGTGAGGGTTCCTCTCTGAAAAGTTGTGCCTGAACCAAGGAACGAGGTAGGGGTGTCCTCTTTCCTCTTTGTTATTTGCTTTATACAAAAAGCCATTGGCAAGAAAATAAGGGACTTGGAAATTCAAGGCTGTAATTGGTATGATAATCAGGAAAAATTGGCTTTATTTGTAGATATTAATTTTTACCTGAAATTCAGAATAGGACATCTTGGTATTGTGAAACTTTTTGAGAAGTCTTTTAGGGATATAAAATTAATGAGGATAAAACAAAGGCTATGCCCATAAAATATGTACACACACATGAATTGGTTCAGCAATACTCATATTTATGGGGACTCAATAAGATGAAGGATATTGGAGTATAGATTGAAAACGCTTCTGTTATGGCAGCTAAGGATCTGTTGATGAGACTAATCAAAAGATGATACAAAAACTGAGAAACTGGAAGCTCTTGTTTATGGATATGGATAGTAACATAAAAGCAGTGAAATGTTTTTAGTCTCTTTCTTCTTTTATATGCAGAGATATATTTTTATCAAACAGATAAGAAGTTGTGGGCAATAATTACTTAAAAGTTGAAGGAATTTATCTGGGAGAGGGATATGGCAAGATTTAGTTGAATACATTGGTCCTTTCAAAAGAGCAAGGTGGTTTAGGATTACTTGATTTGAAGGGATATTTTAGAGTTACACAGTTAAGGTTCATATAAATAACAAAGGTAGAAGGTTGTAATTCAAAGTAGAAAAGGATTATGTTGAAGGCGTGTGTGAGGTAGATACAGGAAATAAGGAGAGAGTTGGAATTTGGATGCAGATCTTTAAGGAGAACAATAACAGCTGTACTGAATATTATATTCAGAAAGTATTCTAAGAACTAAGCCAACATGAGAATGTTGACAGGAGATTTTGCTGATAGAGATGACTGCAAGTAGGGGTACAGAGAATAGGCAAGAAGGGGCATTAATTTACTGGAGAAAACTAGCAAAAAAACCAAGGTATTGGGAGCAAAAAATTAGAGAGAGAACGGTAATAGAATGGGATGAGGCGAAGAAGACATTTGGGCTGCGGGCTAGAGATCACCATATCCAGCATTCAGCACCCAAGAAAACCATGGTCACTGGGAGACCCCAAATCTGTTGCTACTGGGGATGGCCCCAATTAAGATACAGCCATGATGCCAGTAGGTTTTTCCTGTGTCTGACTGTGGACCTGGCATTGCTGTCAGCTGAGGTCATTTCTGTGCATTTTGTTTTCCTGTTAATACTTTCTCTAGTGAGGAGGCTACATCAGTGAAAAGCTGCAGTTCATCAGGTAAGCTTTAGTGAAGCACTTCTGCAAGTGAGATGTGTTGTAGGCTTTGTGTTAAGTTCCTTTTATAATAGGAATTGGGATGTGACTTTTTTTCCATTAATGGCAATGGAACAAAGGGAAAAAGAGAAATGGATAGGAGCCTCAGATGAAAAAAAAAATAGAAAACCACAACTGAGCAGACCAAAGGTTAGGAAAAGACAAAGAAAAAAGAAAATAAAAGAGTAAAAATCTGGATACTGTGCATGTTTCTCACTTCCCTCTCCCATACATACAACTACAAGAGGCCAAATTCAGAGACAGATTTTACCTATCATTCTTATAGATTGGCAGATATTGCACTATTTATTTAGCATGCCTTTTCTGAAAGAAGTAAATATGAAAGGCAATTCTCTTTGACTATGCATATATTTCAACCTATAAGCACAAAAATTCTGGACAAAGCCAAAAATATTGGGGGAGGGGAAGGTGGAGATGGAACAAAGGCCCATAACCAGGGACCTGATTTTAAATACTGCTGTTATAACCTTAGAAATCTGTTAGAATAACAGGTTTTACATTAGCGTGAATATAAAATCTAATATTTAAATGTCTGCCATTATTTTGTTACTTCAGTCATTAGTGATATACAACAAACTACAGATTTATGAGGAACAGACCAAATATATGAGGCAAAAATCTGGACATTCTGTGAAATTCTAGACAGTTGAGTGGTATGGTTTTATGGCAGGAGCACAAGTTTTAAGACAGAAGATCCAACTGCAAGATTTACTTACCTCACAAAAAATACACATAAAAGCAAGATACACCTACTTCTCAAAAAATACACATAAAAGCAAGATCGACCTGCCTCACAAAAAATACACATAAAACCAAGATCTACCTACCTCACAAAAATACACATAAAACGCAATACCTCACAAAAAATATATATATAAAAGCAAGATCTACCTACCTCACAAAAAACCCACATAAAGGCAAGATCTACCTACCTCACAAAAAATACACATAAAAGCAAGATCTACCTACCTCACAAAAAACCCACATAAAAGCAAGATCTACCTACCTCACAAAAAATACACTTAAAAGCAAGATCTACCTACCTCACAAAAAATGCACATAAAAAGCAATACCTCACAAAAGATATATATATAAAAGCAAGATCTACCTACCTCACAAAAAAAACCCCACATAAAAGCAAGATCTACCTACCTCACAAAAAATACACATAAAAGCAAGATCTACCTACCTCACAAAAAACCCACATAAAAGCAAGATCTACCTACCTCACAAAAAATACATAAAATAGCCATCTTTTGAAGCAACAAACATTTGAAAACTACCAGTCCTCCTCTCTAGGTAAATTGTTCCTGCTTGCTGTCCAATAATATTCCAATAGCCCGCAGTCCTTTCAAATTTCCCTAAAAAGAACACTTTTTTCAGTTTTTTTTTTCATCTGAGGCTATAGAGGATGGAGTTTCAAACTTCATATCATTCAAAAATGCTTATTAATGTAATACGTTATTTTAGCAGATTTTAAAGTTTGCAAAAACAATATTTAAAATTTGTTCTCAAACATGGGTCTTTTGTTGTGTGTGTGTGTGTGGAAAGAGGGATAATCCTTCAGAATGTCTTGATTTTTTTTTGTGGGTGTAGCTGTTTTTGTTGGGTCTGAGTTTGTGTGTGTGTGTGTGTGTGTGTGTGTGTGTGTGTGTGTGTGTGTGTGTGTGTGTGTGTGTGTGTGTGTGTATGTGCTTGTGTGACCACTCTTTTGGGGGGTGGATGTGTACTGTTCCCATGTCAATAGCTCCTATGTGTTGGAAATCATATATCTGCTGTCTTCATAGCAAATATGGCTATAACTGCCTTGCTGTCAGTCTGGATTTAATATCAAAGGTTTGCTTGGTGAGGAAAACAATTTCACTATTCAGAAATGTGAGTCTACGTCACTGAATTTTTTTTTTTTTTTTTTGCAAAGCTAATGGGATTGCAACAGCATGTCTGTCTGTAATGGTTTGTGTGTACTAACACTTTTAATACTATGTGGTATACAATGCTAATTAAAGGGGTACGGGTGGCAACTTCAAAGGGATGTGGGAGTGGCAGCAATATGATAACACATACATGTCTCCAGGGTAGGGGCCCCAACCTAAAACTTGCTGGAGGCCCTGAAAATTCTAGCACCAGCCCTAGAAACTGCCTTCCTTACCAGGTACTGATGTTAGAGTATAGGCAAAGAGAAAGGGATAGGGGAATCCTAAGTAAAATACCCGCTTTGGCAGAGTTTGTAATTGAATCTAGAACAGAAGCTTAAAATGGATAATTAGTAGGGCATATCAGATATTGCACAATAACTTTAAGAATCAATCAGATGAGTTAGAAAAGACTGGGAAGAGATTGAATAAGTAATTTACAAGGAAACAATGGGAGGACATATATATGGCTCCCAAGTATGCAACAAAGTACAGAAGTTTTAGCATTTTTGTTTTGAAATGTTTGTATAGATATTTTTATACCCCAAGCAGTCAAATAATTTTTCCTCAGGTAGATCACAAATGTTGGAGGTATGATGGGGAAGAAACAGGTAACTGGGAAATACATTTTGGGAATGTAATGAATACACTGTCAGAAATATTGGGTGAGCAAATGGGTGTAACCAAGGAAATTATTATTTTGAGCTGGGACACAGGATCTGAATTGCCTAGACAAAATAAGGCTTTTGTCAAGTTCGAATTTGGTGGCTGCCAAAGAAGGCAATTACTGGAAAATGAAAATAAAATTCTAAACCATCTGTATTTGAAGAACTGAATATTGTAATAGAGATAAAAATGGAAGAGATCTTTAGAAAAGTGAAGGAGCAAATTACATAGAAACAAATGGAAATTGTAACAATACATGTAGAATAATGCTCAGGATGAGGAGAGAGACTTAAGGAAAGGCCGGAATTGAGTAATTTATGTAATTTTGAACAGATAAAGAACATGTGTGATATATAATGTGTGTAACATTATTATCATTATTAATTTTATATTACAGTATGTTTGCCTATGTTTTTAAGGATTCACTTCAGAATCTCAAATTACCAAAATATCGAATTTCATATGATCGGGACCATATGATTGGTGTTTTGGAATATCGAGAATCTGAAATAAATCCAAAATAAAAAAAAAAACATTTTAAATGTTTCTGCAGGGGGGCAAGCCCCCTCTGCAACCCCCACATGGGGGGCTGTACCCTTATATCCCCGCTACTTAAATATACCAATTCCGAGAGTGCACTACAGCAAGGAAAAGGGAAATCTCCTATTCTGCGCTGTATGCAGATCTCCATTTAGAATTTTGAAGTTCTAAAACTTTGATCATATGGTCTCGACAATATGAATTTCGAGGTTTTAGGATTTCAAGATTCTGAAGGGAACCAGTCTTTAGTGATAATATCAAATGTGTAAAAAAAGAACAAAATAAAAAGAAAACAATATTGACTACATCTCTTTCAACTCATAATAAGTAGTCTCTTTCACCCTCTGAAATTTAATTTCAGAGGCGGGTAACAGACTAAAGATCTCGTAAAACTGTTTGGCTGCAGATGGGAACAGTTGCAGTTATACAAAGGATAGTATTTGAAGAAAAACATCTGAGACCATTATAACATTATTTTCATTGAGAAATTAGTCCTATTTTATGGAGTCTAATTTCATTATCATGACTCTTTTCAGTAGAACACTGACCTGTAACTATAGGAAGGGCATTTTCAAATTAGAAGCACCATTATGAATTAAATAGGATAGTGATCACTAAGGAAATTAGCTAGGACTTCAATGCTCATTGAAAGCTGTTCTAAATCTAAAAATCTCCCTGACTGTCTGGTCCCAAACTAGTGTCACAGCACCAAAACTATTCTGATGCTGCCAGGTTTACCTTCTGCAGGCCAGGTACTTGGTGAAGCCATCATTATATATATATATATATATATAGAGAGAGAGAGAGAGATAGATTGAGATAGAAATATGGATTCTTATTAGTTTTCAGGAACTTGAAATTCATATCAAGACAATATGATTGAATTTCTGAAAACCCAAAGCTTTTGAATGGAAATTGCAGTGCAGTAAGGACTGGGAAATTTACCATTCTCCTCAATGTAGTGCAGTCTCAGAGGGGGTGTGGGGGGTGCTGGGGGGCTTGCCCCCCTCCAAAACTGTAAAAAAAGATAGATTTTGTGGGTTTTTTTAATGTTTGAGTTTTCAAAAATGTATACATATATATATATATATATATATATATATATATATATATATATATATATATATATATATATATATATATACATATATACGTATACATATATACAGTATATATTTATATACAGAGAGAGAGAGAGGGAGAAAGAGAAACCAGTTGACATAATGTTTAAGGTCTTCACCTCCCATGCACAAGCAAGATTCAGTCATAGGTTCATAGGTGTTTACTAGGCTAATGACCACAAGGGCCTTTTTAAGCCTAGCTATGCATTCCAAATCTCTTACAAGTTCTGATACCCTTGATAAGTGGGCCTGGGAGATGAACCATTTACAGGTAACCTGTTTGCATCAGAGACATAGGTGCCAAACCAGGGATAAATTTCCAGTTTCCCATCCAATTGTCCAAGTTGCACTTGAATTGGTTTAAGGAGGAACTCTGCTTCACATGGATGGGGAGCTTGATCCATAGATGGGGTAGCATCTGGGATACAAATCTATCTCACCAGCAGGTCCTAGTTATATCACAGGCAAGGTTTAAGTCTTTAGAATGGGTAGTTCTGGTACTGTTTGTTTTGTGATGTGGGTGATGCAGGCTGTGTTGACTAATGTCATCAAATGGGTATGGGCATTTGCAGGTGATAAGCTGGTTGAAGAAAATCCCACAGAAGCTGTACTGCCCCAGATATAGTCTACAATGGGAGAAGAGGAGGAGCCCACTACAGAAAAAAGTTAAGAACATGAGGAAAATGAAGTCTGGGAAAACATCAGGGTCTGATGAGGCCACAGGATTTATGATAAAGATGTTGGGTGAGATGGGGAGAACTAGCTCCTGAGGGTACTCAGAGCAGTAGTGAGAGAAAGACATGTCCCATATAACTGGAGAATAGCAATACTAGTGCTACTGCTGAAGAACACAAGGGAATACACAACATCGGGCAGTATAAATACATCAAAGCCCTGTCACACTGCATGAAAGTTATGGAAAGGGTGATTGATAAATGAATATGCAGAGTAGTAGAATGTAAGATAGGAGGTGAGCAGTTTGGATTCAGATGAAGGGGAGCACAACTGACCCAATGTCTGCAGTGAGACAGATGGTTAAGACGAAGCTAGAGATGAAGAAAGAGACCAACTGAGCATTCATATACTTAGAAAAAGCATACAACAAGGTCCCAAGAAAGCTACTTTGTGCAGTCCTGCAGTGGTTTAAAGTCCCAGAAATATTGGTAGAATTAGTGCAGGCTGTGTACAATAACCCAATGACTCAAGTATGAATAGTGTTAAGTCTCACAGAAGGGTTCACAATGGGAGTGGGTTTTCATCAGGGTTCAGCTCAGAGTCCACTGCTGGTCATACCATGGTGGTGGAGTACATTAGCAAACAGGTAAGAGGGGCAGATCAACAAAGTTACCATATACATGTGATGTGACATTACAGGCAGACTCTGATCAAGAATTTCTCAAAGGATAGGGGAATGGAATGTAAAACTGAAGGCACATGGCATAAAACTGAGTAAAGATAAGGCAGTTATACTGGGGAATGGAATGTAAAACTGAAGGCACATGGCATAAAACTGAGTAAAGACAAGGCAGTTATACTGGTAGCAAATGGGGGAAATCAGAAGAAGCTGAGAAATGAGACAGGAGGGAAAACAGTGGAACAGGTTAACAGCTTTCGGTATCTGGGAAGGGTGTTTGAAGATAATGGAAGTCTGAATGAGGAGGTCAGACCTAGAATCAACATAAAACCACACGCTCCAGGGACCTAAATCTTGTCACCACAATAAACAGACCATGCTGGAGGGATAGATTCCTGTCCCAGAGACTTCCCATACTCTGGAACAAATTACCCATTCATGTCAAACAAAGCTCCTCATTGGCCCTCTTTAAGAAAAACCTTGAAGACTGGATGGGAAATAGAAAATTCACCCCGGGGATCACTTCTGTGGCACTGCTTGACAGGGGCACAGGAAAATTATTTTCTTGGGTGGCAAAAGCCAGGGAACCTTTTTGGCTAGGCTTATATAGGCCCCACGGCCAAAAGCCTAGTACCTACCTATGAACGTATAAAGGGTCTGCAGCCAACTGGTACAGAGTGTTAGGTGTATTGTATGGCAGAACTTGTCAGAGATTGGGGACGCATTGCTAGGCTTAAAAAGGCTCTTGTGGTCGTTAGCCTAGTAAACACCTATTAACCTATAAGAATGTGAAAGAAGCTGAAAACTAAGGTATACAAAAAGTTGTGTGACCAGTACTACTGTGTGGTACAGAGACTTGGGCAGAGCAGATGAGAAAGCTAGAGGTGATGGCGACAAAGTGCCTGAGATGGGTGGTTGGGTGCACATTATGGGGCAGACAAAGAAATGAGAACACAAGAGCAGAATCCAAAGTAGCTTGCAGAAAAGTCAAGGAGAACAGATTAAGAAGGTTGAGGCACATATGTAATAAAGTAGATGATCTGTTGAAGATGATTTTGGGACAGAATAGAAGAAGGCAAGAGAAAACAAGGGTGTCCAGCAAAGAGGTGGATGGATTGTGTAAGAAAGGACCTGCAATAGTCAGGTATGAGTGCTGAAGAAGGTACAAGAGTGCTGTTGAAATGGTGACAATTGATACAATACCCTGACTTCATGAAGAAAATGGGAAAAAGGGTGTTGATGATGATGATGATGATGATGATGATATATAGACAGCCAAATAAATATCTGTATAAACACATCATATATGATATGCATATATTTATATTCAAGATAATATAACATATATATGTGTATGTGTGTGTGTGTGTGTGTGTGTGTGTGTGTGTGTGTGTGTGTGTGTGCACGTGCGTGTCTGCATGCGTGCGTGTGTGCGTGCGTGCCTGCATGTGTGTGTGTGTGTGTGTGTGTGTGTGTGTGTGTGTGTGTGTGTGTGTGTACAGATACTATGTGTAATGTCACTGCATGCTGGCTAGAATGCTGGTGTTTTTCATCGGTAGTACAGCTGATTGAATACACAGTTGAAGTTCATTAGACCGACCATTACATAATTCAAATGCTTTATCCCTTTCTTCAAGTTTGTGTCACTGTGGAGTTAGTATATTTAATTTCCAGGGTTTTTTATTTTACTTTTGTTAATCGCAGATGTAACCTATTGGTTTACATTTGCAAATGCTTTTTTCTGAAGTTTTTAGTGGCACTTAATGGTAACTGCCTATGATTTTGCTTGGCATTTTGATTTTCACTCAAACTCACTTGTGGTTATTGTTTATAAACACACACACACACACACACACACACACACACACATATATATATATATATATATATATATATATATATATATATATATATATACGCACACTCTAAAGGGTTATTCTGTATAGTATTTAGCTTTAATTCTAATGAACTGGCTACAGTGATTTGCATGTCACATGCATACATACATTCACAGGTTCATAGCCAAGTACTAGACAATCAGTCTGCAGACCATTTTGGTTCTAGCCCCCCCCCCCCCAAAAAAAAAAAAAAAAAATATATATATATATATATATATATATATATATATATATATTTTTTTTTTTTTTCCCAAATTTCCCTCTAGCCTCAAGCAGGACATGACAAGATAGACTGGGAGAAAATTTGAGGCTGCCCATCTGATTATCTAGGCTTACACTGAAGGTGGAAAGGGTTCTCCTCTGCTTGACATGCAGTGCAAGTTTGTTCCAGAGATGAGGAATAGATTGGAATTTGAATTTATTATGCCAACATGTCTCAGTTATCTGCTGATGAAGGTTAAGTTTTTTTAACAGAGTACTCGATGTACCATTAGCTTTGTAAAGGGACAGGGAATCAAAAAGGGTTGGAGCTTTCATTGCATGAAAAGCTAGACATAAATCTCCATGGACGAGTCTGTAAGAGACTGAATAAGGAGGAAAGAGCTGCTAGTGTCTCCTGATAACTAAGATTTTTGAGGTCACTGATCTTTTTAGGTCTAGGAATCTAAACCTCCTCTCCAACATCAGCAGAATGATTTGGAGGGACAGCTATATTTCACAAAGGATACCACTACTGTGGTCAGACTTTCCATTCACATAAAACAAAGTTCATCCCTGTCTATTCTCAAGTGCAACCTGGCTCTATAGACACGAAATATAAATTCACCCCAGGAATGTCCCCTGTCCTACTAATGGACACTGGCAGCTCCTAAATGCTTTATCCCATGCATGGTTCCTCTCAAATTTTGTATGGTATGATCCCAGTTATTCTTATTAGGGATAATGTATAATTATTGATCGTGGGATGGGCAAGGCCAATCGAAATCTAAATGGGATAGGTTATTTCAATCCCAAAAGGGGAAACTGATAAGTCTTAAAATGGCCCACAAGGGCAGCTAGCCTAGTACTTACATATGAACCTATAAGATTAGATTTATCCAGAGTCTGTGATGACTGCTGACTGCATATCTGATACTTTCAAAAAAAAAAAGAAAAAATAAATTCTGAATACTTTCAAAAAAAAAAAAAAGAAAAAAAATCTGAATTGTGATTAGCCTTTCCTGTATTGTATTAATTATGCTTCATTCACAAATGTGCTCTTTTAGAGAAGCAAAGTTTCCATTATAATTGGAAGATTATGTACGTTACTTCTCTTGCCAAGCTGCTTACGTATGATACTTGACTCCTTGCTTATTTATTGTTTGGGGTGGAAAGGATGCCCATGAAGTATAAGGTACAATACCACTATAAGGATGGAAAATCAGTAGAGTGGTGTTGTATATGTCCCAGCTGCAAGCCGAAAACAAATTTGGTAATGTCATGAACCTTCCAGGATCCAAAAATATCCAAATAGTTCTAATAAGCCAACTATGCTTGGCAGTACACCAGACATGGACTTTAGGAAATAGGACATGCGTGTGACTGGAGGGAAATTATGGATGTAATGCAGTCAGCAGCACAAGTACTTTAGATCATGTGGTAGAGGAAATTCTGCACATTAGAGATGTTCTTCATGACTTATTGACAAAATAAAAAAAAAAATAATGCTTTAATGGTGTAAGCTCCAGCTACACTACACCACTTTTTTAAAATTTTTCCAAGTCTTTTGGGTTTCTAATACCATGACGGGAATGGATCCCATTCCTAAGTCAAAGTATGATTAAAGTTCATGAAATTAGTATTGTTTCAATCTTTGATGTTAGCCAGAAGTGCTCTTTGCAGCACTCGAAATGTGCCCAGTATTGACTTCTTCTGCAAGTGATATGGAGTTACACGCATCAGTAACATATCTAAATATGATTGTAAATTCTTTTTTATAAGACCTGTTGCTCCTACTACTACTGGAACTGTCTGGGTATCCTTATTCCACATTCTCTCATTTCTGCCTGCAGATCCTGGAATTTATGGCTTTGTGTGTCTCTCTCTCTATGTAAGACACTATAGTCACTGTGTGTAGCAATTTCAGTGATCAATAGTACTTTTGCCTTCTTTTCATGGACTGCTAAATATATACGGCTTTCTTGCCTCTATTTTTTGAACAGTTGGTAATGGGTGATCCCACTCTTCATTATAGGCAGACATTATAATGTCTTGTAATTTTTGGCTGGATTCTGATGTAAAATCAGTGTCTGGTAGTTAGCAAACAGGAAGACTATGATAAGCTAACAGACTTCATCCTGTAGTCTGGGGTTTGATTTCTTCAATCTACATTTATCTGCTGTGTGAACAAGGTGCATCACTAGACAGTGTTTTTTGGTTGCTGTTGAAAATTATTTATGTTTATAAGGTAGACCTAACTAGTGAATAAATAAAATAAAAAAGTAAAAAAAAAATCATTAACTCAAGTGTTGCCTCATCTTTTATTACTAGCTTTATGTAGCTTTACCACTATTAAAACAATCACAATGAGTTGTCGAAATTCTGAGGACTAAATTGTGATGCTTGCAACACAAGAGAGTGAAAAATAAATATAAAATGAACAAGCACATGAATCTGTCTAGTTCCAACCTCACCTACACGAGTGTTAAGGAAAAAATAAAAACCAAGAAAACTAGTAGTCTTAAAACTTCGTTGATGAGCTCAGTCAGAATAATTTCCAAAAATCATGAAAAGCAGGTAGTGTTCCAAAGCAACAAGCCTTTATTCGTCACAGACAAGCGATACTCAGTAAGAAAAAAAAAAAAAAGAAATATTTTGCAGTGTTAAACATATCAGCTTTTATGCACTTACAAGTAGGTGTGGCAAATATATGTATTGTTTAATTTTAAACCAGCATATTTCTGAGCTGTAAATAACTTGTTTTTTATGCACACTAATATATATGGATGGATGCTTATTATATATTATTATATAGATGTACATTTATATTTATAGTGTTCTAATTAGATAATGTTTATGCTTAGATAACTTTGCGTGTTTTTTTCTTGTTATCTGTCTAGTTATCTCTTTTTTACTTATCTACCTATGTATATGATTTTAGTTCTTGTCATAGACCTGATGAAGGCTTTAATGCATTAGTCAGCCAAAAGCGATTTTAGTTAAAAGTCAGTCTATTTATATATATGTTATGCTTTTCTTAATACCTGATTTTGGAATGTAGGTTACAAATAGATAGCTAGTGTTTTCCTTAACTAGGATTTTGACCTAATCAGTAATAGTAGTGGTGTGTGGGCGTGGGTACTTGCTGTTCTTAAATGCACTTTTATGGCCCTGTTTATATTGTTTGCCTGGAATAGGCTGGTTTAAAATTAAGCAATACATATCTTTTCCACACCTATTTCTAAGTGTATAAAAGCTGATATGTTTACATTGTAAATTATTTTTGATTTTTTGTTACTGAGGATCTCTTGTCTGTGACAAATAAAGGATTGTTGCTTTGGAACACCATCTGGGTTTCATGATTTTTGGAAATTATTGCAAATGAGCCCATCAACGAAGTTTTAAGGCTACTAGTTTCTTTTGTTTTTTTTTTTTTTTTTTCCTCAAGACAGAGACTGAACTGCAGATATAGTGAATGTATAGTAAGTGTGCTTTCTTTTAACTTTGAGCATCCCCCATTCTCTAAGTTACAATAATCTGGGAGATAGTATTAAGTTACTTTTGAGATATTTCTTTGACAAGCAGAATTTCTCATAGTTTCTGGACTCATAATAGAATTATAGGTTCTGTACCTCTGATAGAGAACCTAACACAACATAATCAACTGAAAACCCAGCTACAACGCTTCTAAAGGAAATCACAATTTGTATAAAGCAGCATGTTGAAGGATTTATAACAAACCAAAAATATTTCCAGTGGTTATGTTTTTTCCTTCATATTTTCTTACCGTATTAAATTCTTAGCACATTTTCCTTATGAGTTCATGCTGTGAAGGGCAGAGCATGGAATTAAGATGGACACGGTGTGAAATGTTTTAACATAAGATGACTGCCTTTACTCAGAGACCTGTGACAGCACTGTATTGCTTGTGCACTGCTGACAACCATGACTGCTAGGGTATGTACCACTATGTTCTAATGCCAGCTTTGATTTTACCTTTGTTACAGAATCTTGCATGATAGAGACAGCCATGCACAACTGTCAATATGGCATGCCAGCAGAAAAGAAAATACAGCTCAAAATAAAACTATAGTGCTCATAAAATTATAATCTTCTTAGCAAAAGAGTGGGAGACTATCTATCTAGTACTGAAGAAGCCATAGCTATTGTGCAGAGATGCTATAATAAGGAAGTCTACTTTCATTACATCTGTACTCTTCATTTGCATTTCTATTGGAGCTTTATAAGTTTCATCAGAACAACCTGTAAAATGATTTGACCAAGTTTAATAAATTCACTAGTATATAACACTGCACTAATTACCACTGACAGTAACAAACATAACCACTGACACAATGACAAAGAAGGTAAAAGGTGGGGTGGAAGGGAGCTTCATTTGATGCCTGGCACTTCAGATCAAGGTAACTGGGCAACATAAATGAGGTACCATATTACTACAGTAATGGATAAACTGAACAAATTGGTGAAGCAACAGAAACAATCTTCAATCAAGAAGTGTACCTTTGCGCCTCTGGTAGACAGATCTTTACAAAGGTTACAGTATGTGCAGCACCCTACTCCAGGGTGATATAGTTAACAGCGATGTTTGTTCCTTCACTGACATCTCCCTATCCATTGACCACAATGTAGCAACAGTGATGAGGAAGTTCTTTCACCTAGCCCAATTAATAAATAAAGAAATCTCATGCAGGTCAAAATAAATTATTAATCTTCCATATTTTGTCCTGATCAGACCAATTACAAAATATAATGTTTTTTTTATATGCAACCACATCACACAGCTAAAAATACACCTGATGTTCTGAACCAAAGACTACTAGACTAAAAACCCTCAGCTACCAAGACTGGTTTGAACCTCTAGCTATGTATTCTGTTCTTAACGACTTCTTTACAGTGATGTTCCATGCTGTTTAGGATCCAACCCTCATGCTCTTAAACTTCCACAAATAAAATAGCTCCACAAACACTAACTAAAGGTTTAGGTCTCCAACAACCATAAACAAGACTCTTAGTGAGTGCTTTCTTACTAAAACAGATTGATTCCTTGGTATCCTTTAAGGAAAACCTTGATGACTAGATGAGAGCCCAAAATGGCAATGTAAGTGGCACAACAGGTAAAACACTCATCTTTGGTGCAAAAGGCTGTGGATTCTATTCCCACACTGGGTAGATGGATCGCATAAGAGAGTGCTTCACTCCTTACAGTGCCATCCCTTGGATGAGATGTTAAACCAAGGCCCCATCTGCCTGGGCTGGGCTGGTGGTAGATGTAAAAGATCTCAAGGCACCTTTTGAAAAGACCAGGGGAAATTCTCAATGTCCTGGCTGAATTTGCACTAGTAGTATAAATGCTATCTTGAGACTCCCCTGAAAAGAAACTACTAGCTTAGTGGGACTAACGATGTCAATAAAAGATTAATAAAATAAAAAATAAAAATAAATAAAGTCATCATGGGTCTGACTTATTTTGTCTTCCTGGATGCAGAATGTTTCCTTTGAAGGTTGTTATTAGCAAAGTTCTTTATGGTCTGTGCTCCTGGCTTGTAAATCTATGATCATCAAATCTCAGAAATCAGCTATACTGAGTCATGAAGAGAAAACAAATGGTTTCACTGCACTCAACAACATTTTATATAGCTGCCACAGTCCAATATATACCGATAACATTAGACTAGAAGCAATAGCTTAATCCATTACTGGAAGGTTATTAAATTCTTAAGAAATGCAACAAATAGCTTAACTGCATTACATTTTTCAAGTGATCTGTAACCAGGATTTGTTACATTAAAAAGAAATATGAGTACTATACATTGCTTGCAACTCATTTCTTTCCAGCTCCTTTCTGTTATTTTAGGTTATTCTTTTAATGAGTAGGTGTCCTCACAATGGTGAAGAAACACTGATTGACTTTCCTTCTGTTTTAGTGAGCTGATCTGGACATTCAGATGGCTCTATGAAACTATTACTACCACTCCTTATCACATATCAGTGGTAAATACAGGTATTTTCAAATGTTGTATTAGTGTACTAATTGTATGCCTCAAATTATCTCATTAAGCAATAATCGATGTGGTGTGGTATACAGAGGATTTACCCATGGTTGGCGTGGTTTAATCATGAGAGCAAATCCGAGCAATTAAATAAAGCCAACCATGGGTAAATTTCAATATACTACAACCACGGAGTCAGTTATTGCTATTATACAATGACATTATTTAAGAAAAAAAAAAAACTTTTCTTAAATAATGTCTTTGTTTAATGGCGCATTACTGCTCTTCCACAGCTGGTGGTATACTGCTTCCTTGTGTTGATGTACTGCACATGTATATGGGATTTGTGTTCCCACATATACCCAGTATAAAAAAAAAAAAAAAAAAAACTTTAGAGCGGTTTAGGGGTAGCAGAGAGACATCATGGAAGAAATACAAGGGATATCAGGTACGTGTGTTTAATTTTAAATAACGTACCTGATTTCCCTAGTATTTTGTCCAAGCTGCCTCTCTGGTATGTCCAGAGTCGGGGCTAAAGATTTTATTTTTATTTTTAAGAAATAAAAATAAAATTCAAACAATACACCAATGGAAAGAAGTCCGGGTGACCGGACCTTTTTCCGTTGCATATTGTGGGATTTACAACGGGCACGCTTATTGGGCTGGCCAATCAGCATGCACGTTTTCAAATATTAATGGGGAGTCATTGTATAATTTCAGATGTACAACTGTCTTTAATAAATAGAAGTCATGGAAGCCTTTGCGGGTAATAATTGCCAGTAACTACAGTTGCACATATATAGTAACAAGCTGCATACTTTCTTATTATATTGCTATATGAACTTCAGAAAGCTGTTATTATTGCTGATCTATAACAACAACAAATAATAAATGTAAACCAGAAAACTATTGTCTAAAGAACATGCATTAATATAAAATCTGAAAACACTTTCATTGTTCCATAGCTACTGTTACATATATATCCAAATTTCACTCACACTTGCATACATATGTGTTTGTGTGTGTGTGTGTGTGTGTGTGTGTGTGTATATATATATATATATATATATATATATATATATATATATATATATATATATAGACTGTTGTTGCTTGTTAAACCTCTTTACCAAAAGCTTAAATGGTCAAATTTAGGTCATCAAAATAAAAAAAAGTCTGTAAATTGCCACAATATATTGCAATTGTGTAAAAGTTACACCAACATGTTTCATCAGGGAAAGAGTACTAAGTTTTAATGTGAAAATTTGTATGAACTGTAGAATAAATACCTACGATAAAAATTAAAAACTTACCTTATAATATTTTAACACATCTTCTATGTTGCAACTGATTGCCTCTATTACATAAGTCTTTATTCCAAATCTGAGACTACTAGACACCAGACAGAGAAAAAAAATGTGCCAAGAAGTAATTTAATTGAAATATCAAGTGCTAAAACCTCATATACAGAATAAATAAGTAGATTTGTGTGTGTGTGTGTGTGTGTGTGTGTGTGTGTGTGTGTGTGTGTGTGTGTGTGTGTGTAGGGGTAAAGTTCCAAGATAAAAGGTGGCAGTGTGAAGAGGTATGCAATGACCCTTACAACTTCACTGCTCTGTTTTACGCTCATTTAAGAAGAATCCTAAATGTCCAGTTTCTGTCCTAGATTATTTAATACAATTAAATGTAGCAATCATGCTAATTACTACATTCTGCAAATTAATTGCAAACTGTGGAATCTGTGGGTGCATAGAGAGAAGTAGCAGTATAAAATCTATATCACACTAACACTCTTATGAGGAATATCCACCTTTTCTTATAACAGGTACTCCTAGTATAATGCAAATAATGAAAAAATGTATCCCTTTTTAAATATGATAGGTTGTGTCATAGTACTGAACATTTCTAAGGAGTGCTGACCATATGAAATTAAAAAGAATCTTATATCTGGTCACATGTGCTCAATAATAAATTGGCAATCAATAGCAGACTATGGCCAGGATTCAAGAAGGTACTGCAATGTGTACACTTCCATGTATATATTACAGTTCCTTTTCCCATTTCAACAACCATCCTAACACAGAGCTGCATAAGCCTCTACCATTAAGGTGTGCAGTACCACAGAGGGCTGCCATGCTGAATGTTAATATGACATTCCAGGGAAGAGCCATATGCTAATTAGATATGTGATCCCCCCCTCCCCGGAACTGCCTCCAGGAAGGATCTACATGGCCGAATCATTGAACAAATTGAGTGGCCATGTAGATTAGTGTGGCTGTCTCCACCATGTCTTGCTATTGAACAGGGCCAAAAGGCCATCTTCAACCTCCTGGTACATGGATTGGGGGGTGGGAAAACCACTAGACACCAGGGAGTACTTAAAGCAAATGCTGTAATACACTTAAAACAAAATGGAAATTGGGGGTGGAGGATACATGAGACACTAAGGAATAATTAAAACAGGTGCTGTAATACACTGACAAAAAAATGGAAATTGGCGGTGGAGGGATACACTAGTCACCAGGGAATACATAAAGCAAGTGCTGTAATATACTGACAACAAAATGGAAACTGAAGTGGAGAGATATACTAGACACGAGGAAATACTTAAACAAGTGTCAAAATGGCACTAACAGCAGAACAGGGATGAGGGGTGTAAGGGATACATTAGACATTAGAGAATACCTAATGCAAGTGCTGTAATGGCACTGACAGCACAAATGGGATCAGGAAGTGTGTGAAACTCACTACATCTCCAGGGCATAAGAAATATGTGCTGTTATGGCACTTATTAGCAAAGGGGGTGGGGGAATTGTGGAAAGGTAGACAGGTTAGGGACAGGTATAGGAACAGTTATGTGTGTGTGAGTTCGTGTTGTATGTACTTGTGGGTGTGGGAGAGTGACTAGAGGTGGGAATACCACTGCCTTTATGAATGGCAGTTGACTACTACTATGTGCATATCAGAAATGATCTGCATATTGTGGTAGTAAATGTGATTCAGAGACATGCAAAGTAGCTGATAATGAGGTCTTACCTTGTCACAGTTAACATTTCTCTGAATCACAAATTATCATGTTATGGGAGAAAGGCCATTTTAGCTTAGGGTACAAGTTTTATAATAAGTGATGAAGCCATGAGTTATGCACCAAATTTTCTAATCCTATAGTAACACATCACATAATGGATAAATCGGAAATGTTGGTGTTATATTAGTGTGATCACTAACATGATACTAACATTTCCAATTTGTCCATTTTTCCTGTGGCTTTGCAGTTGGAATTACATTTCCCATTCATGTCAAAGGGATGTGGCAACCCCATAAGCTATCTGTCAAACAGGGCTTGATAACAGTCAGTGTTTTTTTTTTTTGAATGACAATGGGCAGGATTCACGAAGCCTCCATGTAAGAGTTATAACTCATACACGGAGGCTGCAGTTAAACGGAGTGATGTCAGCATGCTCTGCATATTCATGAGAGCATGCTGAATCACACCTAAGGCTAACACGGTCCATGTAAGACAGTAGGGGACGTGTCCGTAGGCCGAGCCCTGTAAGTGGACATGCCCCCAGAAGAGTAAAAGTGCCCAAAGTAAACACCCACGCCAGAGTCCATGGAAATGTGAATAAACACAACACAACACATGTCCCCACAGACTATGAACATAAAATGTACAAATAAACATCACATATTTTTTTTTTAAATTGTAAAGATGTTTAACCGTGAGTGTGCTCGTTTGCGTGGGCGTGCCCGTAGCGCAGCTACAGTTAGCAGTCAGTGGGAAAGCATATAAAAACTAAATATGCAAAGTATGGCAAGAAGCAATAGCGTAGCGGTAGAGATGTTGGCTGAAGAGCAGGCATTCATGGTTTGAGCCCCCACAACACCAATTTTTATTTTTAGTAAAATAAGCACGAAACAAGTCCCTGACAAATATGTACACATAAAATCACATTTTATGTAAAATGTAATGAAATAGCCCATTTATATTGAAGAAATGTGAGGTAACAAAACAATAAAAAAATGCCAGATGTGCCCATAGCTGAGTTACAGTTTAACAGGGTGAGTGCATCTGCCCGTAGGTGAGCAGTGGTTTAACTGGTGCAAAATGAGTGCCCGTAGCTGAGTAGTTGTTTAACACGCCAAATCTATCTGCCCCTAACTGAGCTGAGCGTAATATGTGTGCTGATAGCCAAATGAGGCTTAAACCAGCGTACCCCGTTTGCGCGGAGCTGCACACCGCGCAAACAAGCTAACCGACGGGCAACGTTGAGCAAGCCGTATCAAAACTACCTTTACACAGACACACCCCTCAGCTTGTCTAGACAGTCATAAAAAATAAAGAGTAGTGGCCAGGTTCGAACCCAGGATACTATACACCATAGTCAAGGTACTGAACCACTAAGCCATGACAGCAGTACCTATAAATGCAATAATAGCTAATATATAGGAATGAATACAAACTGGAACATGACAATGCAGGTTTACTGAAGTTGATACAATTCCAAAATGGCCAATCACAGATATGTGCAGGAAAAACGGACTATATAAGCCCCATAGGCGGGAATACACAACATAAACGATTGTAGAACTGAACTGCAGCCAGAATGACAGGAGTAGGAGAGGGTAGTTGCTTTCGAGCACAGAGGTGGGGCGTTGATGAGTCCAGGTACATGGTCTGGCTCCTAGTCCACAATCATGAGGCCCAACTCATGCAGGGCCAGGTCCTGTGGGGAGCATACAGGGCTGAGGCGTGGGACCGGTTGGCTCATGATCTCACCAGTGCCACAGGGATTCCAAGGACTGGTGAGCAGGTCCGTCACCACCATGCGGACCTGAAGAGATGCAAGCAGGACCAATTGAACCTTTGGATCCAGGAGGCCCAGCAAATGCCCAACGCCCCACTACTGGGTAAGTTACATTTAATTATGTATGTAAGAAATTAAACTAGCTGATATTATGGAGATGTGTATTCCAATATTACTTAATTTATATTACAGCTGCAGGTGTCCGTTCTGCGAACCGCAGAGCCTATGGCGATAGGCTGGTGCAGTTGCGCCACCAGGCAGGTCAGTAATCCACTACCAGTAACTGTAAAGAAATATAAAAGTATGACAATCAGCAAAAGAGTGCAGTGTAGTCACTAAGGAATAAAATGTGCAAGTAACAGTGTGAAAGTGTTTGCAAGTATTGCTTGATTACAAAAGTGTGTTGCAGCCTGTAAGCCAAACAGAAAAATGAAAATGTCTGACATAAATTCTGAAATAAAAATGCCCCACCTGTAAGAAAATAGTACACAACCTGCAGCAGGCTGAAAAGTATAGCTGCAGAAGATGATGAAATCACATGTGTGAAATATATCCCTGTTGAAATACTGAAACATGACAGAAGTGAGACTGCTGGAAAGGATTGTAATAACTACAGGTAAAACATGTTAATAAAGCCTAGAAGTAAGTACCATCCTGAATAGTAAAATGAAAACAAGTCAGAGAGTGTGAGAAAGTGTCATGAATCCAGCAATACAGTAGTAATAACCCCTGAATAAAGTATACTGCAGTCAGTACAGAATGAAATGCATGTGAGAATCCAAACCAAACAGCAAAATCTGTTCAAAGTGTTGCTGCATCTGGAATGTGTATCCCAAAATCTGGATATGTTGCTATCAGTCTGCAATAAGCAGATAGTATGATTGTCTGATATACCAAACATCCACACTTGTCTATAGCTATATAAAGCAAATGTAGCAGGATGATGTAGCTGAACAAAGCTAGATATGAATGTGTATGAAGAACAATAAAATGTATATTGATGTTGCAGTAACAGTCCTATCACCAAGTTGAAGTAGTTATCATATTGGAAACTGTAGTTAGAACAGTAGTGTGTATATATGTGCAGCTATTAGAAATGTACAGCATATGTATTGGTATTCAAAGGTGTTAATATTATTTGCTTTACCCCACCCTATAACCACATATAACCCAATCCAGCAATACAGTAGTAATAACCCCTGAATAAAGTATACTGCAGTCAGTACAGAATGAAATGCATGTGAGAATCCAAACCAAACAGCGAAATCTGTTCAAAGTGTTGCTGCATCTGGAATGTGTATCCCAAAATCTGAATATGTTGCTCTCAGTCTGCAATATGCAGATAGTATGATTGTCTGATATACCAAACATCCACACTTGTCTACAGCTATATAAAGCAAATGTAGCAGGATGATGTAGCTGAACAAAGCTAGATATGAATGTGTATGAAGAACAATAAAATGTATATTGATGTTGCAGTAACAGTCCTATCACCAAGTTGAAATAGTTATCATATAGGAAACTGTAGTTAGAACAGTAGTGTGTATATATGTGCAGCTATTAGAAATGTACAGCATATGTATTGGTATTCGAAGGTGTTAATATTATTTTCTTCACCCCACCCTATAACCACATATAACCCATTCCACGTGAAAATGGTATGTGCAATTACAATTAACACCCCTGGACATTTGTCCTGTTGGGTCATATATATTTGCATGTCCGTTGATGCATCTGCCCTGTTCATACATCCAAACCTGATGGCCTGTTGCCATCAATCAACCCTGTATGTTGTTGGACTGTGTATTGCTGTTCAAATTATGCATGTGTTATGCTCGCTGTTCAATGGTGTGAATATCTGGGTGTTTGGTTAATGGGAATACTAATGCATGCTGTTACAACTAATTGTGAATGGTATTATATATCACTAACCCAAACTGTCATGACATAATGCAAAACATAGGATGACAGGGAAGGCAGGTTCCAGTGGACCCACCTCTCCCACCTCAGCTGGCGAGTGCACCTGGCACTAGTGCCCAGTCTGGACCCTCCTCCGGTGGCCCTGTGCCACCTGCGGGTGGAAGCGCTGCAGGGGATGGGGCTCACCCCCCCTCTGCAAGTGTGGCCGGAGGAGAACCACCACTCACCCTCCGTAGCGTCCGGACTGTGGTGCGTAGGGAGATTCGGGACTCTGTTCTTGAGCCCCTATGCCAGCTTGAGGCATGGGTGGCACAACTTACGGGCATGCCTGTTGCCCGGCCTACACAGCCCGCAGCACAGCCCCGTCCTGGGCAGTGAAGGAACAGTGGCAACTGCCTATGGGTGGGGATATCAGTTCCACTGTTGCCATCTGTGGGCTCATGGGCTCTGGATATCCAAACCTCCACCCAGTCAATTGTGCAACCCCTCAACACGTGTCATACACCGACCCTGTATGCGTCTTGTTTGTCTTGTCTGTTTACCTACCCAATCTACCTCCCCAGCTGTACCGACTTTCTTCACCTGACATACCACTCTCACCTGAAAAAAAAAAAAAAAAAAAGGGCACTCTGTACCCACAAAAAAATTATGCCCCATACATAGCTGCCCATTCCGCACACATGTCAGCTGGACATGGAAACTATCAATTACAATTGGCTGTACAACAAGTATTATTGTTGTCCTGACACCTCTCTCAGGGGTGGAAGGTTTCAAATGTCACACCAAATTACATACATATGCACAGCTGTTGCTGATGAAGAAATGGGCATCTATGGGCCTTACCTACATCCCTCCTGCAAATCCCAAGCTTGTTTCCCTACTGTCTTACCCTCTTTGTGACCCCTTTTTCACCACTTTCCTGTCTCTCCATTTTCATTTCTTTCAAAGAAAATAGCGTGGGTGTGCACCAGAGTAAGCACTGTTAAGTGGTTGTAAGCGGGTGTGTGCGTGTGTGCGTGGAGCTAACCGCCAGTGCGCATGCGTGAGCTCCACACAAACCAGCGCTAACCCGGTTATAACTGCTTAAAAGTGCTTTAGTCACTTTGATTGACAGGTCCTGTACTCAGTTCAAAAGCAAAATAAAATCCCACTGTCAGCCCCGAACCCAGGACCTTGGAAACAGTTGTCTGTATGACCTACCACTAAGCCATGACTCTTATACAAGTACATTGTACTAAAATAAATATAACATGTAATAATAGGGATGAATGTAAAGGGAATATAGGATGTGTAGTACCCAAAGCATGTCATGTAGAATTACTGTCAAAACTACTGGATTCCCATAATAGTAGTGTGTGAACAGAAACAGCCATGCTAGTTGGTAGCTTGTAGATAATAATGTCAGTTAATGTACATATATAAATGTATGTATATGTACATATATATATATAAATATATATCTATATATAGTTGTAGGTGTCATTGTGCATACACACTTACTACAGGGAACAGGAGAGAGGAATGGAGAAATGTGAATCTACAACACAGCCTGAATCATGAGAGAGATACTAACCTTTACACTCACAGAACAGTGTCCACAGCATACCAGCATGGTCCCCGCCCTTACAATCTTTTACAGCACTGTCCTGAAATCACAGTGAGAACTGCAATCAGTACACAACTGGCTGTATGCAATTAGCAAATGCTGGCTTACAATTGGTGCAGAGGCCATCACATGGACCTATGCAGATACCTACAAAAGCATCCTGTACTAACACTCCACACATGCAATACATTCATTGCACTGTCTGGAAGCAGACAGAGGGAGAGAGACAAACCGAGACAGAGAGAAAAAAAAAAAAAAAAATACGCTACACACTGTGACTCCAAGCTGTCAGCAGTGACAGTAGCAGCAGGAATCAGAAGCAGTGGTAACGCAACCAGCTGCGACAAACACAGGTAATGCAAAGTAGCAGGTTAATAGTGTGCATACTGTGAGCCCTCCAAATGTGTCAAAGGTCTGTATCTATAGGTATGTCCATGTGATATGTTGTGCGTACATAGTTCCACCAAAAGGGGATGACTATACATTACATGTCAATCAGTGTTAGGCCATGATTCTGACAGCAGTTGTCTGTGCGTTGCCCTCAGCAATGGCTGTAGTGACTGCTTTGAAAGATCAGCCAGGTTCAAAAGGCAGGATCAGCCCATCACAAAGGCACAGTGGCTGGGAACAAGTGTCTGCAGGTACCCGATATCACTGCATATGCATCCCATACTGCATAATTCCATAGCTTAGCAGACCAGGCCGGTTATGCATATGATGTGGTAGTTCCCAGGGTCAGTCGAGGTGCCTCCTTGGTGGTGTGGGACCAATGTTGCTGTATGCCACAGTCCAGGTACATATCCTGTAGTATGGCCAAGATAAATTATCAGTGTTATATGTGGTTGTATGTCCTCTTGGAGTGCAGGTAGCACACATCCAGGGATACCATGAGGTCACAGTGATGCTGTGTGTTCTGCTTTGCTGAGGGCGGCCCTCACCTGGACATGTGAGATGATAGGGAGGTTACATACAGCTGTGATAACTATTTCAACTGGTGGGGGAGAAGGAGGGGGGATACGTGCACTGAACCTGTCTGCAAGAATGTTGCCAATATCTGTGTGTTTGGTGAATGTTAAGTAGGTGTGTATTAACACAGAGCATATCTGAGGCATTTGGTCCATATGTGTAACATAACTGAAGAAGGCCTTGTGGTTATCCATAGTGTTTGTGGCCATTTCCCTCCCAGAGTAGGCCATGGCCGTTGTTATGAGGGACCGTAGCGTAGTACCAGTGCTGACCACAGATGCCTTCCCTTAATGTGAATCTGCTCTGTCCTGCAGTAGCCTCCTGCTATTGTTATACAATCTGCCTCTGTCTGGGGTCCACCGGACAGGATGCCTAACCTTTGTGCATAGGGTCTGGGTTAGAAATGTGTGTGCAAGTTCCATGCAATCTGTGGCATGTCCGTGGTAAGCATTTGCAAAGGGGTCAGCAGTGTGGGTTGTGGCTTCCACTGGCCCAGTGTGCTGCATGGATACTATCTCAGTCTTAACAAGTGAATAACTGTCTAATCACATACATATCAAAGTAGTCCACTGTGCTGGTGGTGGTGGTGGGATATGTATATCCAGACCGAGTAACTTGTGTCCACATCACACTAGTGGATGGTGTCCCACATACAGTACCTTGGGATGAACCCCCAGAGTGAGGTTGTGCATTGGACCTGTCAGTGTGTGCTGACCGATGGGGCATGCTACTATGTTGTGTGGAATGTGGCAGGTATTGTTGCACAGGTGTTGGCTGAGCACTGATATCTGGCCATGTACCTGTGTATCCACCACGACACACACACATGCAACATATGGGAGTAGTAGTATATCACTACACATGAGTATCATGTATAGTATGTGTGCCATATATTGCTAACATAGTCTGCTGATATCCTGTTTGTGTTCTCTTCCAGGGAGATGGCGCATCAGCATAATCCGCCTACTCTGCAGCGGAAGATGAGGAGATACACCAGAGCCTGGTGCTGGAGTATGACATCCTGTTTTCCCGCACCTGTCAGAATCAGCAGGAGAGGGCTGCACTGTGGCAAGACCTTGTCCGTAGGATAAATGATATTGGCACGCATAATAGGACATATGAGCAGGTATGACATCACTGCAGTGATTTAATCAGAAGTGTCCGTCAGCGTGCATCAGATATCCACAGGCAACAGGTTGCCACAGGAGGTGGGGTGGCCACACATCCCCCCCTCACCAGACTGGAGGGGCTACTCCTAAGTGTTGTGGCTCCAGCCCTGGAACAGCAACAGCAGTACACCTGCATCATGATGGAGGCTGGAGCCACACAGCAGCACGACATGGAGCGTGCAGGTAATATGCCATATGTACACTTGACTGTTCTGTACACTGTTAGTTTATGCATGTGTAAGGTGTGTCCGTGGTATGTATCTGTCATCATAGTATGTAATTGTGCATGTGTGATACTGGCAATATCAGCAGCTGACGTGTGAAAGGCAACTGGTGTACTACTGCACTGTATCATATGCAATATCAATGGCACAGTTGTGCCCACTGAAATTAATCTCATCATTTCTGCAGGTCCCTCCGGGGTTACAGCAAGGCAGGCCATCCATGCTGGTGAGTGTGTTTAACAATACCTATAATAGTCCTGATAGTGCTAGTAACACTAGTGTAACTCAGTAGTGCTCTGTGTGTATACTGCGGGGTGTGCATGTGTGCAGGTGTGCCTGTGCCCATGTGTGCATGTGTGCAGGTGTGCCTGTGTCCACGTGTGCATGTGTGCATGTGTGCCTGTGTCCACGTGTGCATGTGTGCCTGTGTCCATGTATGCATGTGTGCATGTGTGCATGTGTACACGTGACCACATATGCATGTGTGCATGTGTCCATGTGTGCATGTGACCACGTGTGCATGTGTGCATGTGTCCATGTGTGCATGTGTCCAAGTGTGCATGTGTCCACGTGTGCATGTCTGCATGTGTGCATGTGTGCATGTGTGCATGTGTGCCTGTGTGCATGTGTCTACGTGTGCATGTCTGCATGTGTGCCTGTGTCCATGTGTGCATGAGTGCCTGTGTCCATGTGTGCATGTGTGCATGTGTCCATGTGTGCATGTGTGCATGTGTGCATAAGTGCATCACTGGTAACAATGTCTGGAGACTGTAAACTGTGTTTCCTGTCTTCCTCCCACAGGTTCTGGTGCTGCTCTGGTGTCCTGCAGCAGGGAACCTGAATCTGGTGCCACAGGTACTGATAATGATGATATTTGTGTAATGGTACAGGAAGGTGTATCAGGGTCCGCCATTGGTCAGCCAATTGACAGTACACAGCTGTCAACCCCATCATTGCGCACAGTCATCCTGCCAGTACATCCTTTGTCACCATTGTCCCTAGGTGATGGACAGGATACAGTGGGCATTGACCAGGGTAATGTGGTACCTGTGGCACATGCATCCCCACACAGCAGCCATGGGCAGGGTCCTGCGATGGTACCACACAGACAGTTGCCCATGGGTTCTCGTGGGAGCATCCGTGGGCGTACTGCCTCTGGCAGACGTGCCCAAAGAGGTCTGTCAACCTCAGCTATGTTTCGGACTGTCATGCAGGCACAGTCACGTATGGAAAGGTACACCAGACAGGGTCTGAGGGAGCTGACAGCATGTCGCACAGCCATGACTGACAGTATGCGTGACATCGCGGATGCTATCCGTAATTTCACCGATGTCATAGACAGACGTTGTGGGGACATATTACAGCAGTTCCACAATCAAATGTCCATGAGCCAGGGCAATGGTGGGTGTTTGCGGCGTCGATGTGGCCGTATGCCAGCAACAGCAGCAGCTGGCAGTCGGCACGGACGACAACAGGCCCACGCATGCCCCCATAGTGCCAGCAGCAGCCCCAGCAATGCTGGGTCTGTGTTGTCATCGGAACGCCCCAGGAGACCATGTGCATGTGGCTCTGGACAGTCCCAACAGGGATCTGTGTCCACTCAACACACTTCAGCTTCTGATGACAGTACCCAGTCTGGCTTAGTACTGGATACGGTCCGTAGCACCCCTGCCAGGCACAAGTACCGTGTCCGTGCCCACAGACACTGATCTGTATGACCTGCCAGGTGCAGTCTGTGGCTGTCCACAAACCCCTGTATATGGCAGCCATGAGGTGGAACTGTGTGCGTGCATACACACATGCGAAATGTTAACACCTAGGGTGACCACATACATGCACACACTGCACCAACACTGCCCCACCCTGTACTGCTGCCCCTCACCAACACACATACACACACATGTCAATTGGTGGTATCAGTGGCTGACTCAGGCATACCTAATTCACACCCTGTGCATATGATGACACTGTGCCACCTCCTGCAATCTCCAACATCATTGCGGGAACAGGTAAATACGTTGCTGATGCACAGGGTGACTACATAGAAGTGTATTAGTAGTATCATGTTGGTAACAGTACAGTGTGCTGCTATGACTGTGTGTATATCCCAGCATGCCTGATGCAGTAACTGTATGAATGTCCTGAATTGTTATCTGCACCCATAGTATATACCAAAGTGTAACAGCTGCACATAATTGCATGCCGGTGGTAAGGATGTCAACAGATAGCTGCATACATGGGTAGCACAGGGGGGAAGCTAACGCAAGTAGTCATATGCAATGGTGGACATGTACAGTAATGGTGTCAAGTTGCCCACAACGACTATGCAATGTGGATGTTTGCGCATGTAGATATGTGTGCAGTACCAATGTAATCCAAATCACAATTAACTATGACATAATATCAGTTCTACCATGGGCCTCTGCGCTGTGTATTCCTGGGTACATGTTGATAGTGCCTACATATTTGCATTGTTACTTACTGTTATTGTTACCCCTTCTTTGTTGTACAATGCACTACTTCCAGCCCTGCTTACTGTAGCTTTGTTTGCATGCATGTTCGCTTGGGGTTCTCTGGAACACTGCTTACACCTGCAATGCAGAGTTACAGTGCTTCTGTAGACTCCTAGTGACATCTGCATAGTGTACGATAACGTATGTCAACTTTACACATGACAGAACGTCACTGTCTGTCCTGTATGCATGTACGTTGCCTGTGACACATTGCACATGTCTTACCTGGCATTTACCCACATGTGCAGTCATATATGCCAGTGCTATGAAACAGTAGCAGTACACCCACACATACACACCTTCAGTATGTTGTTCCCCATTGGCCCTATGTGTTGGTACTCACCATGGCAATCACACTACTAGGGTAGCATGTGCGAAGGTAACCTGTGAATCACCTCTATGGTCCAGTTGTGGTTTATGTGAGTCATGTGGCAATGTCACAGCTGCCACATGTATGCAGTCAGCCATCACCCTTGGCCAGGAACATACAACACATGTGTGGGATGCCACCACACAGCCAATCTGGGGACTGAGCTCTCTGAACCCAGTAATGCCATACCCTGTCAGGTGGCATGTCATATATACTACATTCTGGACAAACCTCAACCCCAATCCCTGCTGCTACTATTGATAAAACCCTTGAAGATGTTTCTGATAGTTTTGACCAATACTTTACTGAGACATTTCAAGCCCTAGCTAGCCATCTACCTCCTAGCTCCCCTGGTCCTGAAAGTAGCACCCCTAGAAACCTACTTGCGTTCAGCTTCCAACCAGTCGCCACTTCACTTATCCGTACCTTGATTGAAAAAGTAAAACCCACTACACTTTCTGCTGATCAACTCCCTGCCGAGTACCTACACAAATCAGCTGATGCTATTGCTTACCCCGTCTCAAAACTAATCAATCGAACCACGGTAGAAGCTAAATTTCCCACCATCTGGAAAATATCCTATGTAATCCCACTTCACAAAGGAGGCAGCTCTACTGAATTCTCCAATTATAGGCCAATAGCTATACTCTCTCCACTTGCAAAGATTATGGAAACTTTATTCATAGACAATTCATGCACCATCTAATCCAAAATCGCCTTATGGCA
This sequence comes from Protopterus annectens, assembly GCF_019279795.1. Taxonomy (NCBI): domain Eukaryota; kingdom Metazoa; phylum Chordata; order Ceratodontiformes; family Protopteridae; genus Protopterus; species Protopterus annectens. The sequence goes on from NC_056731.1 coordinate 62,751,126, forward strand.
GACACTCAGCATGGCTTCCGTCCTCATCACAGCACTACTTCAGGCCTCCTAGCCTTTACTAACACCATAAACCATACTTGCAACAATAATTATATATCCTCAGCCCTCTTTTTGGATCTTTCCAAGGCATATAATATGGTTGATCACCAATGTGTAATCCACACCCTGCAAACATTCTGTCTAGATACTGGAGACCTCCAATGGTTTCAATCCTACCTGCATGGTCGACAGCAGGCTGGCCTCTGGCAGAACATACTCTCTAACCTTCTACCTAACACCCTCAGAGTACCACAAGGCTCTATACTAGGGCCCTTGCTGTTCTCCATCTTCATTAACGACCTTTATACTGTAATCCCAAAAGTCAGCTGTATCCAATATGCTGATGACTCTACTTTGATTTGCTCAGCCACATCTCCAGTAGAGTTATGGTCAGCTACCCAGACCACCTTTAATACAATAGAAAACTAGCTTTCTGAACATCTTCTGATCCTAAATCCCTAAAAAACTAAACTGCTGTTATTTCACCAACACATAGGTCTACTGCTTTCACCTTTACCATAAAATCAAATGATGGCACAATAATCTCCCCTGACCCATCTACTAAACTATTAGGTGTCATCATAGACAATAATCTCAAATGTGACCTACATGTTAACCAAACTATCAAAACCATCAATAAAAAACTAGGGTCACTTTACAGAATAAAAGCCTTCCTAACCACTCCAGCTAAAATTGCCATAGCTCGCTCACACCTTCTTTCAACCCTTCTGTATGCATCCCCTCTACTCTCGAATATGAACAAGACTGTCCTTAACAAACACTCAATTTGCTACAACCACATTGCCAGGTTTGCCACTGGGCTGCCTTTTAGGACACATCATTGCATCAATCTAAATCAGCTTGGTTGGCTTGAACTACCTAGCCTAATACAGTATAACCAACTGATTATGGCCTATAAAATCCTCTATAATCCGGACAATACTCCTGCACTTCAAATATTATCACCCCTATAACAATCCTAGACCGCTTCGATCCTCTAACAAACTACTAATTCAGACTAGCAAAAGTAATAACACAGCCGGTGATTCTCTCTTTGCAAACTCTGTAAGTAGATCCTGGAACTCACTTCCAGCTGATATTACCTTACTTTCCACCTTAGGTCAATTTAACACTAGACTCAAACAACATTTGTCACTTAACTGGCTATGTCAATGTATCAAGCCTGGCTAACTCGAATGTGTAAAATCTGTTAACCAGTTTACTGTGTAATTTAATTTAATCCTGACATGTGCTCAGGACTAACTTTAACCTGTGGAACATGTTTAACTTGCTTACTTATGTAATCTCTGTAAATAATCTGTTTGTAATATGTAATGCTGGTATTATGTAATGCTGTATCTGCTTACCCTTGGAGCTTTTCTCCCCGGGCCTCCGCTGAAAATGGACATGCATCCAGTCGGACTATCCTGGTCAACAAATGTAAGATAAATAAATAAATAAATAAATAAAAAATATTACAGTGACTACAATACAAGTCAGACATTGACACGCACTGACAGCATGCTGAACACACTGGGGCATACGTGGGGACTCAGAATAGCATCCTGCCTGAGCATCACACACCTCCACAGCTGGCGCACAGGCATATGTTCCGTCAGAACAGAGCACATGGCACACACATCCCGTGTGCCACACACTCACAGCCTGTAGGGCTACACAACACACCTGCTACAGACGTGTCAGGTACCTGTCTTGGGTGCTGCACTGGGGTCCCGCTCAACAGGCTGTATCTGGTGAAGGTCACAGTGATATGCCTCAGGGGCACTATGGTCCATCACAGAACACATGCATACAGGTCAGTCAGAGGCATGGACACATATGACTCACTCATTGACCATGCCAGTATGGCTGACCTGAGACATACCTCCCTGGACTACATGATAGGGAACATAGAATGGATCTCTCAGCATGTGGCACAGGCCAGTATGAGCCTGATCTTGGTTGCCAACATACCCTCACCAGGTATGCTACCACTATATGTGGGAAGGGTGTTGTATGTCTACATTATGTTCAGTCTCCAATGTCATTCATAGGGTATCCGCTGGCTGTCAACGTGTGCTTACATGCTAGGGAAGCCACAATGATGTGCAAGGGTCATCTTGCACGTGACACCCATGGCCCGATGTATATTGGCAAAGCTCCTTGATACACACATACTGCCTTATGCTGCAGGACACGGTTTACATAGCCACCTCTGTGGGTATCACACAGGTTAGGACACTAACAGTGCTGCTACACAACAACAGCAGTGTACACCGCAAGATGCATGCACCGGACACTGTCCTCAGCACGGTGAACTGCAATGTCTGTGCAGTACCAGAGTCCTGATTCATGGCTCACAGGTGTTACCCATCACTGAAAGGTTATGCCCCATACCATGCCTGTCGTCCCCTACACATGTAACACACATGGAAAGGGGGGTGGTATCCCAAGGCACCACAGATACACACACCTCCAGGTTGTTGGCACAGCACAAAGCATCAGGGCCTAATCATGTGCAGCTAACAGTGTGTCAGACTGCCATCTGGTTCATAGCCTGGCACACACAACCCTCCCATACACAGGAAGACCCCCTATCCTCCATAACAACACTGGCAATATGACTGTCTCAAGAACTGTCTTTATATGGCTGAACTGCATCCAGCCAAACATTGTGCGTGAGCATTACTGTAGCTACAACACACTAGTTGAAGGGTTCACAGCATGTGGTCACTGAATTGCAGTGGAATGACATGTTACCACTACCACAACAGGTGGGAACATGCAGCACCTGTACATCGACTACATGTACACTATATGGCCCAGACCAGATGTGTATGCCCTGCTGTAGGTATTTTACCATATACACCCATACTGTATAGACACATACCGCGTGCGGCCCCTGCACAGTAAGACACAGTCATATTGGTATACATTGCAAATACCATTTATCCACTTGAGGCATGTGTCAGACATGGTAACTACTGCAGGTCACAGGTATCTATGTGTATGTGTCACACACATACATCATGTGTGCAATGCCATTGCTGGTTTAGGCAATGTCATGCATTGTTATGTACAAAGACCCACACAAGGTCATAATGTGTGACACAACCACACGTGACAGTTGTGGGTTACCAAAACATACCTATCTGTACTCTGACAATGGTAATAGACACAGTAGCAGAGCGCACTATTGGCATTACTAGCCAACTAGCCCTGTTTGGCTGTGCTGATAGTGTGGTGACATCCCCTGTGTTTACTGGGGGAATATGCAGCATCTGGTGTATTGTAGTATTTGCCGAAAGGATCTGTTCTCTCACACTTGCATTTACACACACCCTACTACCCCCACACACATACACACACACACTTGCAGGATTCATACCCCTACCTAACTAAGTCACGACACGTCAGAGAGACGCATTAGTGAAGCACACTATTCGGATTATTAAATAGTTCCTCTTCTCTGGCTGTACTTATAGGGTGCTGACATCATCAGTATTTTGAAAGGGTAATGTGCATCAGGTAGTGTGATCTCCTGATTGCCAAAACTAACATGTTTTTCATTCGGAAATGCACACACACAAAATCCCCACATCCAAACACACACACACTTGCCACTTGCAGGTTTCAAACCCCTACTTAAATATGTTATGACACTTGAGAGTGACACTGTAGCAGGTTGCGCTATTCTGACTACTGGCAGATGTCTCTTTTACAGCTGTATGTATAGGCTGCTGTCATCATCACTGTTTGGAAAGGGTAATGTGCATCATGTAGTGTGATCCCCTGATTTCAAAAAAGCACATCTTTTTCATATAGAATTGCACACACACAGAGTCACCACATCCAAACACACACACATGCCATTTACAGGTTTCAAACTCCTATCTAACTATATTATGACACTCGGGAGAGACGCATTAGCGGAGTGCGCTATTCGAATTACTGGGAAGGTTTCCCTTCTCCTGCTGTACTTATAGGGTGCTGACATCATCAGTGTTTAGAAAGGGGAATGTGCATCCTGTCATGTGTTCTCCTAGTTGCCAAAAGAGATATTTCCTTCATACAGACTTGCACACACACTAGCCCCCTCCACGCACACTGAGCATTTAGCAGGATTCAAACCCCTACCTATGTTCGGACACTCGAGACGGATGCATTAGCGAAGTGTGCTATTCGCATTACTGGTAGGCTTCCCTTCTCCTGCTGTACTTATAGGGTGCTGACATCATCTGTGTTTAGAAAGGGGAATGTGCATCCTGTAGTGTGTTCTCTCAGTTGCCTAAAGGGACATTTCCCTCACACAAAATTGCACACACACTAACCCCCCTCATCCAAACACGCACACTTGTAGGATTCAAACCACTACCTAACTATGTTATGACACTCAAGTCGGACGCATTAGCGGAGTGTGCTATTCACATTACTGGGAGGCTTCTCTTCTCCTGCTGTACTTATAGGGTGCTGACATCATCTGTGTTTAGAAAGGGGAATGTGCATCCTGTAGTGTGTTCTCCTAGTTGGCAAAAGGGATACTTCTTTCATACAGTCTTGAACACACACTAACCCCCTTCACACACACTGAGCATGTACGGGATTCAACCCCCTACCTAACTATGTTATGACACTTGAGATGGACGCATTAGCAGAGCGTGCTATTCACATTACTGGGAGAATTTCCTTCTCCTGCTGCACTTATAGGGTGCTGACATCATCAGTGTTTAGAAAGGGGAATGTGCATCCTGTAGTGTGTTCTCCTAGTTGGCAAAAGGGATACTTCTTCCATACAGTCTTGAACACACACTAACCCCCTCCACACACACTGAGCATGTACAGGATTCAAACCCCTACCTAACTATGTTATGACACTCAAGACGGATGTATTAGCAGAGCGCGCTATTCGCATTACTGGGAGGTTTCCCTTCTCCTGCTGTACTTATAGGGTGCTGACATCATCAGTGTTTAGAAAGGGGAATGTGCATCCTGTAGTGTGTTTTTCCAGTTGCCAAAAGGGACATTTCCCTCTCACAGCCTTTCACACACACAAACCCCATTCACCCACCCACACACACAGCATTTGCAGGATTCAAACCCCTACCTAACTATATTATGACACTTGAGGGAAACGCATTAGCAGAGCGCACTATCCGAATTACTGGGCATCTGTTCTGCACCTGCAGTATTTATAGGGTGCCGACATCTTTATGTCTACAGAGGTATGTACATGTAGTACTACCTGTCAGGTGGGGGATAGCATATATATGCATTTGCAGCCACCTACGTCAGGGTCAGATATGCACATTGCACTGGCAGGTTATGTTCTATACCATGCTTTGTGACCACAGGACCTGTAACACACAACACAACCAGTCCAGAAGACCACACCCACATCCAGGGCACACACTTAGCTTCCCTGGGAACAGTGCCGGGATATGCAGGTGTTCACATACACCATTCCAGTTGTTAACATCAGGTACAGGCATATTGTGTGTGAGAACTACTCAGGCCTCTACCACTTTACCCTACAGCCACTACAATTTGTGGGTCCATGTGCTATGGCAGAACCACACACCACAGCCACATGGGGGAATACATATTGCACCTGTCCATCTGCAACGTGGGTACTCACTGTTCCACACCAGAGGTAGACCACCATTGTTGATATCTGACCATACCCACCTTTCCCTGGACATCCATATCCCATCTCCACCCCAGGCAAGGTTGTCACTGCACACAAACTGTATTTAGCACAAGCAGACACTACACTTGTGAAGACTGGGGTGGTCGACTTCAGAGGACCCATGCTGGGGGACTATACTGGCCACTCAGCATAATCCTTGACAAGTGCATTCTATGAGCATGTGTACGGTTTGCATTGATCATGCTATCCCACATATACCCATGACTGCTCCACAACAAGGCACCTGTCAGCTGTACACCAGCCATATATGCACCGTCCAACAGACAGAGTGAGCTAATACATTGCAGAGCTGTAGCCCACAGAGGGAGGACATTTGTGAACAGTTCCGCATGGCACTTCATTCACACATAATCATTACAACACAGTGTTGACAGTGGAATCGTCCAGAGAATACAGATAGGGCTCCCCTCAGTCTGTTATTGATGGGCACCTACTGTCAGAGATCCTCAGCAACCCTCTCCCAGCACACACTGACAACATGGCTGTGGCTTAGCACATTCAATCCCTGGGACCTCCACGGTGCTCCTGCTTGACAGAGGCACAGCTCACTAGCCTCACATGTTGCCTTCTGTGACCTACTTTACAGTGGCACATTAGCCTACTGTCCTGGGGATGCAGATGCCAAGCACACTCTGGCTGAGCTGTCATTCCCTAGGGCAACAAGTCTAGACTTGACCTCTACACCCATATGTTCAATTGTCGGATGCACAATATTTGTTGTGCTGTTCTACTGTTTGCAGGTCTTTAGTGCCATAGCATTCCCTGTTCCTATGACCAACTTGTGTATCTGTGGAAGATGTTTGCATATGACGGCGATCCACTATATCACTTATGTCTCTGTAGTCATTTACTGTGTGCACTGGGCAGATTGCTGTGTTGTGGTTGGTTCCTGGACTGACACGTACAAATACCAGATATGTGTGGCCAACTGCTAAATGGAGATATGGCTTAAGTGTGTGAGCATGCCCAGTTCAGCCTTTCCATGGCATGTTGTCTGACATATGCCTCATTTATCAAAGTGTGCGAGCATGCCCAGTGTGAGCTTTCCATATGTTGCACTCTGAAGTCCACCACATATTTGGGTGTGTGTGAACTTCAACAATATCTCACGTTTATGGTTGTGTGTTGGGTGTCATGTTGTGTACTAACTGGCCAACTGCTTCATGTCTGCCACAACAGGGATTATACTGTGCCTGCAGGGATTGCATGGGATACTTTGCAGACAGTTCTCAACATACTTTCATAATGACCTAACACTGTAGTACCGTATAGTGTACTGGTTCAGTACTTTCACTGTGGTGGACAGTATCCTGGGCTTTAGTCCTATGACTGCTTGACATCTTCATAGTGAGCACAACAGACTGTGTAGGGGCCAGTTGTGCACATATGACCATGTTGCATTATGTTCAGATATGGACTACCTACACCAGGCTCGTCCAACATTGCTAGTGTATTCCACAACATGGATGGACATTGGCAAACACTAGCAATGTTCCCTAGGCCATTTCTGATGCTAGTCACAGGGTGTGTTTGTCCTTCGACACACATGGTAACTGGAGTTTGCCATGGCATATGTCATGGTTAGTATACTGTGCTTCCGTCTGCCTCTGACATAACAGTGATACCAAGGGTTAGCCTACCATCTCCCATCCACTCATCAGGATTCCTCTTGAGGGGTGTCGATATGTGATTCTCTGGCTGACCTGTACCAGGAGTTTACTGAAGAGTGGGGTGCCTTCTGTGTTATGGATCATTCTGTACAGCTTGTCCTATGTATGTCAGTGCTGGGGTTAAGGTCTCTCATGTGCATAGCTCACTGCCATTCAGATTGTACAAGGTGCAACATGTTCATTCATTCCAGGTTGGACATGGCTTCATACATCAGGCACAGCTTGCCTGTAGCTGGGTAGTATGGCGGTGTGTGGGGCTGCAGTTTGTTTACTCAGGCAACACATGGCATCTGTTCATGCTCTTTGCTACTCCTGGTGGGGTACTGTTGTGGACTTTACAGTTGATGGAGGTGTCTGCTGCGGTATATCCCACAGGGGCTATTGTAGTCAATTGTGACGCTGATGGAGGATGACTGCAGAGCCACAGTGAGTTCCCCTTATGTACATCTGCCAACCTTCATGTTTGGGTGGGTATATAGTATATGTTTCTGCGAACACTACAGCCACATGTTTGTCCAGTGCAGGATATCTATCACCTTTTGTACCCAGGTCTCACATTACATGTTAGGTACGTCATGGGTTAACACCTGTGTGGTAATTTGTGGGCACTTACTGTATATCCACGGTGGTTGTCTATACACAGTTCTGCAATTAGCTTGCTGACATGGCTATGGCTCCAGTTGTCTGTTTGTAGGTGGCCCTTTTGTGGGTTGCTTGTGTCAGCTGGGGTCGGATATGGTGGGCTGTTTGTACTCCTCTGCATACATGTTCAGTCACAGTCCTTCCATGTTGGCCTATACCTATGGGACATATATACAGAATGGGGGGGGCCAAGACCAGGCCTTGTGGGATGCCACTCATATCTGCTTTGTAGTCTGACATGGATGCGGCATGTCTGACCATGTCAGTTCTGTCCTTGGTCTGGTTTGCAACCCCTCTACTGACATAGGGGTATATATTTAAGCTGGTGAACATATCCATACTGAACTCGTATGGTATTGTCTAGAAGCATGTGCACGGTCCAGCTATGCCTGTGGACCACATTGCCCTCATCAATGACCTTAATGACTGCTTCAAATGGGTCAAACATTTTAGGGGCAGGATCTGCAGTTATGACAGCCACACTGTGTAGGGTCCAGCATCAGTAGGTCCACAATAGCCTTCTGTCTGCGGTACATACTGATCCTTTCCATAGCTGTGCAGAAGAAGCTTGTCAGGAGCCTGGGGTGGTAGTTTGCAGTATCCATTCAGGCAACACCTTTGTTGTGATGGACCACTGTTGTTGTACACTGTTCTTTGGGTACATACCCTGTGGTAAGGCTGACATTGGGCAGTAGTGTGATTTGGCATTCCATTATTCTTGGAGTCCATGTTGCCCTCAGCACAGGACACCATCACATACCTTTGCTGCTGTGTGTTCTGTTTTGCAGATGATGGCTGTTACCTCAGCATCTGCAATGTCAGGGGACCATCAGTCTGCTGGGATAGGTATTTTGCACTCTGGGGGGGTGGTGTTTGCACTGCACCTGACAGGTTGTATGTTAGCAATATGTGTGTGTGTTTGGTATGTTGTTTGTAATATCTGTGTGATTTGGAGCATATCTGTGGATGCCCAACATGGTTCCTACCATCAGCTGGGTAAGCCTTGCGATTATCTTTAGTGTCCTGTACGTTTTGTATCTTCATAGGTTCATGGGTTCATACTAGGCTATACACCCTAGGCCATTAGTAAGCCTAGCCAGAGTGTGTGTGTCTTTCGCCACCCCTTGCTATGTTCTATTATGGCCATTTATGAATTTCTTCACTGTGCCTCTGTCTGGTCGTGACACAGTGAGGACCCCCAGTATACATGTACGATCATCCATCCACTTGGCAATATTCCTGTTGAGGGGTGTCAGTGAGGGGCTCTGCCTAACATGGATTGGGATCCTGTTTCTGGGTGTGGGGAGCCTCTGGGTTATGTATCTGTCCCTCCAGCACATCTTATTTCATTATGTGTTGAGGCTGACATCTGTCACTCTCACAGCTCCAATGGCTTTGATTTTCTGTGGTAGAGCATGTCCATAACTCCTGTGTTGGACATGGCCTTGTACAACAGACATACAATGCCTCTGTGTAGGCAGTCTGTGACTGCATTCAGCTGGGGTGTCTACAGCCAGGCAGCATATGACATATATTTCACACCCTTTATCCTGTTGGTGGGGTAACTATGAGGTCTTCCGAACTGCTGCAGGTGTCACGTACGGTACATCCCATATGAGTCACTGTACTAGATTATGGGTCTGATAAGGGAACAGTACAGTGGCACAGTGACCTCTGTTGCTGTAGATGTGATTCCTTTCATGATACGGTGTCCAATATCGACAATCTTCCTAGCCATATTGGTATTGTGAGTGTCACATGACAGATTACTGTCAACCTGTGTCCCTAGGTCCCTGATTACTCCTTGCATACATAATGGTTTGCCACCTATGTGGTAATTTGTGTGTACCTTGTCTGGTATTTGGTGGGACATTCATACTGTCCAGTGTCATCAGGATGTCTAGGTGGTGTTCTTGTGCGTGAGAGTGTGGTCTGTCACATGCTACAGACTGTACAGCAGTTTTGACTACAGTTAGGTGCACATGGGTGGTCTCCACTGCTTTGTGCATTGTCAGTTACCTGGCCATATGGGTGTCTGTGCTGCATATGGATACTCCCCCTCCTTTGATGTTTTGGTGCAGGTGTTGGGGCCATAACACATTATATGTGGTATAACCTAGTAGTGCTGGTGTGCTATCACTAGGCTTGCAGCAGGCTTCTGTCACTGCACAGACATCTATGTTCTCCATAATGGGAAGTGCCTCAGGGGCATGCATATTGCAGTTTACACATCTGGCATTGGTCAGCATTACCCTTATGTTTCCTACCACTTATGTTTTCTAGGGTGGTGGGTAGTCATTTTGGCCTTGCCTACATACGGCTCTATGGAGGCGGCAAAGGCCTTATCCAGTATCCAGATGCACACGGGTAACAGGTGCAAGCCATCCCTGGAACAGCAGCATGGCTTGTCATGCTTGACATCTCAAGCAGACAGACATTAGTCCCTCTTGGACTGACAGCTGTAACTGTGCCAGCTGTTAAACATGAGCATTCTGTGTTTGTACTGTGGCATCATTCTTGGTGAGGGTTGGATGCTGCACACAGCCAGTGTCATACCGGCCTGGGGTACATACTCAGAGGGACCATCCATGTCTCTTTTCATGTTGACCAGGGAGGTACATCTCAGGTAATTCACACCAGCATGGACATTGAGTGTATCATATTTCTGCTTGCTTTGGGGTGACCTGCGTACTTGTGTTATGTGGCATTTTGTGGCAGCCTACAGGCAGCTTACTCTACCCTTTCCCTTGTTCAGTCTGGTGAGTGGGACAGCAGTGTGTCTGCCTATACAGACACCTATTACAACTGTATCAGGCATGTTGTTTCTCCTTCTGGCCTGTGACTGTTTGGCACACCAGCTTTGCGTACTATTCGTTGCATGGGCTATGTTTGAAGGTTGTGGTTGCCTGTGATCTGCTTTGGAGGCTTCTGTTGGTGTGGTGTGTTTGTAATTAAGGCCTCTGGGAATATTTGTCTGTGTTTATGTGTTTGGTTTACAGTTGTGGTAGGTCTATGTGGGACTAGGTTTGTGGTGTATGTGGTTACCTTCTCCTCCTGACTAGTTTGGACAGTACTGAGTTGGTGGAGCTCAACCTCTGGTTTGGATACATGGTTGCATCTATCACATATATTTGTATTTATTGGGGGGTGTTGTGGTTGTCTGTGTACTTGGGACTGGTGTCACATTGCCTCTGGATTCACAGATTCTACTTGTTGTGGCTGGACTTAGTGGATTGTATGTGTGGACATATGTTATTGCCATACTACTGGTCAGTGATTACTTCCCTTTGTATGTTTGCTCTATCATGTGGTAGCTTCCTCATTCTCTTGCATGGTTTGGTAATGGCTGGAGTCCAGCATGCCAGATGCCTGCGTGTATGGCATTGTGTGTTGTTGTTATTTGTGATTGCATACTCCAAGCATTCCTGGCTGTGTTCATGGAATGCCTGTATAACATGTTCTGTGGTATGTCCCATATTCTGCACTTGCACATGGCCTTTTGTGGATTCAACATCAGTTTGGAGGGCTGCAACCTATGCTTTACACATGTTTTTCACTGTGGTATTCTGGCCAGGGACTGGGGTCAGGATGTGTATATCCAGTGTGATTACTCTATGGTCTGGTCTTACCGGTGAGGGTTACACTTCTCATCTTGCCATCCAGTACACATGTTGCTGATTATCACATACAGTATGCTTACCCCTCTTGTGGGAGTGGTACATTGTTCCTGGGCATTTTGGTTTATGGATTCTGGGAACTTTTCTCCTACTGTGTTGGTGCTAGTATAATGCTCCCGGTGTATGTCTGGGTATTTTCAGTCAAGCAATATAATGTGGTTTGGGGGGCTTGATATATTCATGTATTCTGACATAGGCCAGGTGCAGTTCCTGGTATTAGGACAGTAGTCTGCAGCAGGCTATATACTGGGAAGCGGTTTTAGCCATTGGTATTTGACCATGGCTAATCCATGCTGCTTCTTGTTGTGGTACCAACATAGGGGTGTGGTTATCCTTGACATTTATTGCTAGTCACCCTCCTTTTGTAGCTTGTTCCATGTTTTGCGGCTGTACAGCACAGTATGAGGTGTGACCTGGTAGTGTTAGGGTGCTGATGTGAGCCTTGACCCAGTTCTCTATTACAGGACTGGTATCTACATTCTCCATACTGTGTGCGTTTACACTGCACACATCTTGCTGTTTAGACATCTGGCATTGGGTAGCATTACATCTAGGTTCCTATCCCTTGTGGAACCTATGAAGGTGGGTTTGTGTTTTGAGACTTACCTATTCAGGGCATGCTGTGGGTACTGACAGCCTTTGCCAGTATCCATGGGGCATGGCATGATAAGTGCATGCCACCCCTAGCAGGTGGTGCATCATGTCATGCTCCGCATGTCTTCCCAGCCTGAAACACATTGGCTCCCCTTTGACTAACTGCATTACTTCAGCCAGTTATTGCACTTGATCATCCCATCGTCATTTTGTGGCTTCATGCTTGGTGAGGGTGGATGTTAGTCAGGGTGCTCAAGTGTGCATATAGTACATGGTGTTACATTACTTAACACATGGCATTCATGCCTAAGGTGGTGCTGCAGGGCTGCCTCTGTCGGATGCGCATATTACACTTCCCTGTACATGTTTGTGAGCAGGTCATGTCATTTTAGGCATCCATGTTATTATTTGAGTGAGTCAGAGGGGGTATCATTCCCAGGGTTCCTACTGAGCCAGTCTATGTGCTATGCATTGCCTCTTTGCCAAGGCCAGGCCATACTGGGCATGCCTCCTTCTGCCTACTGGGGCAGGCTCAGGTTGTTCCTCCTCCGAGTCACGCTCTGCCTGTGATGGCCTTGGCAATGGTGGGGGAGCTGTTTGGCCCGGCCCTATGCTGGTCCTGCTGCAGCTGTTTTTGCAAGATCATATTATGTAGCATAGCACATACCATGACAATTTGGGTACATGTAGTTGGTGTGTACTGCAAGGCTCCACCAGATGTGTTCAGACACCGGAACCGTGACTTGAGCAGCCCAAACACACACTCTATTACATTATGTGTTTGTGCGTGTGCCTCATTATGGCATTCCTGTTCAGGTGTGTGTGCGTTTCTGATGGGTGTCATCAGCCACGGCTCCAGTGCATAACCTGCATCCCCCACTAGGTGTCCATGTGGGATGTCCCCATTGGCAAATGTCTGGTACAGCTGTATCAAATGCCAGATGTGGGAATCGTAGTAACTCCCAGGGCAGCCAGCACACACATTCATTATTATGCCCTGGGCATCACACACGACCTGGCAGTTGATGGAGGGGAATCCCTTGCAGTTAATGTAGGCCCTACCCCGCTCACCGGCTGTTGCTTTGATGCGTATGTGCGTGCAGTCTATTGCACCCACTACCTCAGGGTATTCCGCTATTTGCTGGAAGAGATGCATATTGCTGGCCAATACCTCACGGGCATTGGGGAAATATACATGATCACCGACATGTGCTGACATGGCATCCAGGAACTGGTGCAGTACCCTGGAGGCTGATGCCTGTGATATCCCCATCATATCGCCAGTTGGTCTCTGGAAGGTACCTGTTGCTAGTATTCTTAGGCCAACACATACCTTGGTTTCCACCTGGATGGGTTCCCCTCTGTTGGTTCTGTGTGTGAGGCGTGGCCTGCACAGCTCAACAATTTGCTGCAGGAGCTCTCTGTCCACTCTATAGTGCTCTACTTTCTCCAGCTCATGTAACCCGTGGTAGGTGACCCTGGGCCTGTACACTCTTCTCCGTCTCCTCACTGTGGGTTGTCTGGCACCATCTGCATTGTCACCACCCTCAGCAAGTCACCTATGTCTCATTATGACAGCTATGGCAGCCCCTAACATTTCTGCTCTAAGTGAAGCTTTTTCAGTTTTCACTTCTATTAGTTTACTCCTGTCTTGCAGTGTCTCTTAAGAGAAACATCCTGCGCTACTGTTTGCAGAGTTTTAAGTGCTGGGCTGGGCTACTATTCTGCCTATGTAATTTTCTGCTTCTAATTGTTTTCACCTGCTAGCTTCAGCAGTTATCCCTGCTAGCTTCTTATTAATTCTGTTGCTTCCTTTTTCCTCTCTGTTTCCTCAGGGAGGAGCAATGTGCATATCATCAGAAACACGCTCACAGTGGCTTACACGCGCGCACACGTGCTTACATGGTTCAGAATCTACTTATTTGGGTTAAAACGCACGCACACCCGCGCAAACACTGTTACACGTCTGCCAACAGCCTCCAACATACTCAGCCTGCCCTACACGCGCGCACACCAGCGCAAACAGTGTTAAACATCTCCCAACACACTCCCACATGCTCAGTCTGCCTTACACGTGTGCACACTGCCCTACTCGCGCTTCATGGCGTGCACACATGCGCATGCACGCCCAGCAAGAAACTTTGGTGTAAGTAACAGTGTACACCTTCCATTTCTTGACTTTCCATGACTTATCTAGTGGCACACCACTTTCCATGATCTGTGTCTGTCATCTGTCATGCTACACTGACCTCCAATGAACTGCATTTCTTTCTACTATTCCCCCCTGTGATGTCACCTATCTCCTACTCTATTCCTCCCCCTTATGTATCTCTTACACTACTCAGACTGTGCTCATTTGCTATGTGACTGTGAGAGTCAGTATCCTAACCCTCATTTACATGGGATTGACTACTAATGCTTAGTTACATGTCTTAGACTCAGCTTCCCCCCTTAGCAACCACTACACAGTGGTCATGTTGTTTTTGGTCTACTGGTCCCTGTATTGTCATTCCATGTATTGCATGAAACCCACATTTGTGGGTTTATAACCTTCTTTTTTATGGTTTTATACAGCGCAGCCCGTTTGTGCGGGGCTGCGCTGGGTTTAAACATCGGCGATCGCAGAAAAAAAAATTATATTTTTAATATTTTTGCATCGGGTTATCTTGCCAATGGCCACATATTTGGCCATTGGCATGCTGCCTGAGTCATATGCACCCTTTTTTTGGAGCTGACATGGCTCTGTTGTGGAATTTGCAGAAACGTACTCAGTTGTCAACTGAGTACATTTCTGCAGCTAAAACGTCTCTTACACGGACTGGTTTCTGCTTCGTGGATCGCTAATATACCTTATTTGCACACCTTTCGGCTGCAAGTGAGGTATTTAGCATGTCTATGCCCAGTCCGTGTAAGAGACATTTTAGCTGGTCTCTTACACGGAGTTTAGGGCTGTTCCTGGATCGCGAGGCTTGCCTGGAGTGTTGCACGTCTCTTACACTCCGTGCAAGCCTTCGTGAATCCTGCCCAATGTCTTGTGGGTGGTTTGTAATGTTGTTCTGAAATAATTTTCTATCTTTTTATGGTTTGGAAAGTATAGAGAATGTTTAATAGAATAGGTCCCTTTCATCTTAATGTTATTCAGAATGTTTAGAGTGTTTCTTTTTCTGTTGTTATTGTTAGGGGTATTTTTGTGATTGCTGAGGTAGGGTTGTGAGCATTAGTTTAATATATTACAGATGCATAGTTTAATTTCATGTAGAATAAGTCCAACAATGGCTGCTCTGTGAAATAATCTCCCAAACAAATAAATAACTAGAAAACAATGGGAGAGCTGCAGGGCAATATGCTCAACACTGCGATATAAAACAGTAACGCGAACCACAACTCAGCAAGAACAGCTCAAAGAGTAGTTCACAGCCCACCACGAATGAATCCAAAGAAATCCAATTAATAGCGTAACATCTGTTTTATTAACAGGAATAAAAGGCAAGTGCTTTCACCATATAGGCTTCTTCAGGCCAGTCTAACAGACACAATATCCAAACATTTAAATAGTCTAAACACTGTTGACATCACTTCTGCATGCATAATTAAAACATTCAAATTGTTATTAACAACATATGAAAATATATTCTAAAAAAATATATATAAAATATATATTATAGCTGTATAATCAAATGAAAATGTCATAGTGTAATAAATACAATCTGTCTAGATTAAAGCAGCTACATACATATACAGAGCTATAAATGCATAAACATGCAGGTTAAAATGTAAACATTAGTAAAAACCTATGCTTTGAATATACCAGCTGATAAAGTAGAGAATAGAAAATAAAAAATCTACCAAGTGCTGCATATTCACTAGCAGTTACAGGAAAGTCTGAACATTAGTAGCACCTATGAAAGTAAAACAATGATCCAAATGAAGGTCAGTCCTACCTGTTACCTTAATGTCCTTGCTTTTAAAATGGGTTTGATTGGCACTCTGTCACTCAACCCAGGCTGTTTATCAGCTCTTAGCCTAATAATCCATTTACTCTCAATCTGTTCTGTCATATTCCTAACATCACCTCTTCTGATGCTGGTGAAGTTCCTTTGAATAACTTGAAAACTAAACCTATGTTCAGACTTATTCTCAGTAACATGCTTAGAAAGAGCGTTCTTCTCTGACTTTATCCTAATATTATATGCATGCTCTTTAATCCTTTCCTTTAATTTTCTGTCGGTCTTGCCCACGTAAAATGCAGGACAAGCCGAGCAGATCGCAAGATACACAATGTGTTGAGAATCACAAGTGGCTTGTACATGAAAACGAAAAAATCTATTAGCGAGTGGATGTGTAAAACCCCCTGAGCCATCAATGAACTTACAGTAATTACACTTGTAACACGGTCTCGTACAAGCAATTTTAGTTGCGATAGGTGCTCTATAGTGTCGTTTATTCGGTCCACATAACATCCTATGTAAATTGATTTTATTCTTATAGGTAAATTTTGGTCTTTCACCTATTACCTCAAAGATCTTAGGATCAACTGTTAATATGTTCCAAAACTTCAGATATGAATCCATCACCTGATTAACATCCTGGGTGTAATAAATACAAACTCTTACACCAACGTCTTCATGTGATTCTTTGGAATCAACAGTGGGAACATCAGAACTGCCACTAATAGAAAAATATGGTTGAGCTCTACATTGCCTCAAACCCTCAACTTCAGTAAGGGCATTAACTATTTCATCTTGGTTATAGGACCTGTCATTAAAGGTATGCTCAAGGTTTAACAATTCATCAGAAAAACCTGCATCAGATGAATTCAAACGAGAGGCCCTCATAGCTTGACCTCTTAAGATGTTCCTAAAAACAAACGATGAATTGTTAAACCTTGAGCATCAAACCCATTTTAAAAGCAAGGAGGTTAAGGTAACAGGTAGGACTGACCTTCATTTGGATCATTGTTTTACTTTCATAGGTGCTACTAATGTTCAGACTTTCCTGTAACTGCTAGTGAATACGCAGCACTAGGTAGATTTTTTATTTTCTGTTCTCTACTTTATCAGCTGGTATATTCAAAGTATAGGTTTTTATTAATGTTTACATTTTAACCTGCATGTTTATGCATTTATAGCTCTGTATATGTATGTAGCTGCTTTAATCTAGACAGATTGTATTTATTACACTATGGCATTTTCATTTGATTATACAGCTATCATATATATTTTATATATTTTTTTATTAGAACATGATATTTTCATATGTTGTTAATAACAATTTGAATGTTTTAATTAGGAAGTGATGTCAACAGTGTTTAGACTATTTAAATGTTTGGATATTGTGTCTGTTAGACTGGCCTGAAGAAGCCTATATGGTGAAAGCGCTTGCCTTTTATTCCTGTTAATAAAACAGATGTTACGCTATTAATTGGATTTCTTTGGATTCATTCGTGGTGGGCTGTAATCTACTCTTTGAGCTGTTCTTGCTGAGTTGTGGTTCGCGTTACAGTTTTATATCGCAGTGTTGAGCATATTGCCCTGCCGCTCTCCCATTGTTTTCTAGTTTAATTTTATGTTTTAGATAATTAAGATGCATCTTTACTACATTGTTAGTTTCAGGTGCAATTTGCTTGTCATTAAGAGGTGCTTGTTTGAGTTTTCTTTCAATTTGATGTCATTTTTTCTTTTCTTTTACTTTTTTATTTAAAAATGTTAGACGGGTAGGCTGAGTAGTATTTAGTGGGTTTGTGTATAAACTGTCTACACAGTGTGGTGAGACACTCTTTTTTTAATTTTTATCTTGTTATACTGTATTGTAATTGGGCTGATATAACAGTATAATTAGGTTTAGGTTAAGATGTTTTTTTAGTGTGGCAATTGTTTTGTATTTTTTTTTGTATTTGGCATTCCTTATAGTGCTAGATCTGCCAAATCAGAAGTGCCACTTTTTATTTAAAATTTTACAGTTTAAGTTTAGAGAATCCTTTAAAGTCATTTGTTACACTTTAAGTGTTCTGGTTTTATTTCATAGGACCATAGAAGGTTACTAGGCTATTGGCCCTGAGGCCCTTCTAAACCTAGCCAAGAGTTTAGCCCATGTTTAGACAAGTCAGCACCCAGAGCTCCTGTCCAGCAGGGACACGGGTGGAATCCCAGGGGTGTATTTTCTGTTTCCCATCCAGTTATCCAGGTTGCGCTTAAAAATGGATAATGAGGTACTCTGCTTGACATGGAGGGGGAGTCTATTCTACAGATGGGGGAGTCTCTGGGACACAAATCTGTCCTGCCAACATGTCCTATTGATATCACAGACCAGGCTGAGGTCACGAGTACGGGTTGTTCGAGTGGAGCTTGACTTGCAGATATGCAGCAGTCCCATCAAGGCGGGGTCTGAGATTGCTTTGTATGTCAGACAGAGGTTGCCTCTGAAGAGTCTGTATGAAACTGAGTAGAGGGACAGGGCTTTTAGCCTATCTGTGTAGGGTAGGTGTTTGAGGCCCTAGATTCTCCTGGTGAGGTACCTCTGTGGTCTCTCCAGCTGCTGCATGTGCTTTGCAAGGTACATGCCGAAGGGGATATTGTACTCAATAATTGGCCTTATAAGGAAAGAATACAGGGATTTTATGACCTCTTTCCCTGGATGAGATACCCTTACTTATGAAGTGGGCCATGTAGAAAGCTATCCATACAATGGAAGCAACATGGTGGTCAAAAGTTAGGTTGCTATCAACCTGGGTGTCCAAATCCCTCTACTGATTGTGCACTTTGGACGATGTTATTAATGTGATAATATGTGGGGACATTACTCTCCCCAAATGGGGATGATGATGCATTTTTTAGCATTCAGCTTGAGGCTATGTTTCAGGCACTAGTCATTTGTTTGGGTGAGACCCTCTTGGAGGACATCCACGTCATCACTTGAGGAATTGATGACTGCGCCCAGCTTGCAGTCATCTGCAAACCTGGTCAGCCATAGCCCACTGGTTTTAGCCTGCACCTTAGAAGTATATCCCAAATAACAGAGACCCCAAGACCAATCCCTGTGGTATGCTGCTCGTGATGGGTCTACTGCTTGAGGTGGCTTCCCCTATTTTGATTAGGTGGGTTCTATCAGTGAGCCAGTTTGCTACCAATCTGGTAACATATGGATTGATGCAGAGTTGAGAGAGTTTATCTACTATGCCTAAGTGGGGAACAGTGTCAAAGTCTTTGGCCAGGTCAAGTTAGGCGGTATGCACCATCTTCCCCTCGTCCATGGCTTTGGTGACTGTCTCAAAGAAGTCAACCAGATTTAACAGACATGACCTCCACTTGACAAGCCAAACTGTGTGTGGTCAAGTGCTTGGAGGTTGCCAATGTCCCTGTTAATGAGGTCCATGATAATCCATTCCACGGCTTTGCAGATCAGGCTAGTTAGGCTGATGGGTCTATAATTTCCCAGATCGGTGGACGCTCCACCTTTGTGTAAAGGGTTGTCAGTGGCTATCCTCCACTCAGCTGGGGCAAAGCCGGTACTCAGGCTTTGGTTGAATAGGGTGCCTAATGGTGCTTCAAGTTCATGCCTGAGTTCATGTAGGATGCAGCCTGGGATGTTATCGGGTCCCATGGATGCTGTATTTTTTGCCTTTGAGAGGGCAGTGATGACCTGTTCCCTAGAGATAAGGCATGGGGGGCAGGTACTGGGGTTGGCCTTGATTTACTGATTGGGGGGACAGAGGGGAGAAGTTTTCACGGAATCTGTCAGCAAGTAGATTGGCTATATCTACAGCATTTGTGTATGTGGTATCCTTGACTACTAGTTCTGAACAGATCTGGGTGCTTCCTTTGAGACTGCGGACATATGTGAAGAAGGCCTTATGATTGTCTCTAGCAGACGTGGCCAATTTGGACTCAAAGTTGACTTTAGAGGATTTCACTAGTGCTCTTATTTGTTTGTTCAGGCTAAGGAGAGATTGCTTACAATTGAGCACCTGCTTCTTTTTGGTCCTGAACAGCAATTCTTTCCTTTGTTATATAGTTTATTTATTGCAGATGTCCACCAGACAGATTTGCTTTTCCTTGTGGAGGATGATTTTGTCCTGGCAGGTACTCCTGATTCCATGCATCTATATAAATGCTTGTATAGTACTTTGGTATAGACTTGGACATTGGTGCCAGTTCCTACAGTGGGGAGGGGGCTGTTAAGCTGTTTATACCATCCCTCAGGAGACTGTAATCAGCTTTGGAGAAGTTTTTTTGTTTGACCCTAGCTACAGGGGGGTCAGAGGAGATGGTGATTTTGAAAGTGACAGCTTTATGGTCGGATCTTACCAGGGAGGATGATACCATAGGGCTGCTGCAGTAGTTACTCATGTTGGTTAATACCAAGTCCAAGATATTATCACCTCTTGTAGGGGTATCAACTAGCTGTTCCAAGGCATTTGCATTGATACCATTGAGGAATCTCTGGGCATTTGCGTGCTAGCATGAGTAATTTTCCCAATCTATGGTTGGATAATTAAAGTCACCCAGGATGAGGGTAAAAGGTTGAATCTTGATAGATTTGAAGAGGTCCAGATAAGTGGATTGAGCATCTTGAGTCAAATTCAGGGGTCTGTAGCTAGCTACAATTTGAATAGGGGTCTTGTCAACGCTTAACTGCACCTGGAGTGTCTCCTGTGCATCATACTGTTTGACCAACTTGAAGGTGTGTGTGTGTGTCTTTAATATATATTGAAACTCCACCTCCTTTGGCTTTGCTGCCCACATTTTGAGGTCTGAATGTATGATAGACTGAGTAACCTGGTAAGGCTGGGGTGCTCTCCACAGCTTTGAAACAGGTTTCTGTGACTCCACAAATGTCAGCATCTTCCAGGGTTAAGAATGCTTGCAATGAGTGCAGTTTCATGTATAGACTCCTAGAGGTTAATAGCATGACATTTAATTTGTGTTTTGTTGAGATTTGCATGTTGATAGTATTGACCTCATGACTTTTCCTAAAAAAGGCACTATAGGGGAGGTAAGGACCTTTGCCAGAAGCCTGAAGCCCAACTGAGACAGATGCAGTCCATCTCTTGCAAAGCATCATGGCCTGTCGATCATATCTTCCCAGGCTGTCAGGCACTGGATCCCCCTGGAATGAGACCAGAAACTAAGCCAATTGTTAAAGTCAATCATTTTCTGTTTGTACTGAGGCATCATTCTGGGTGACGGTAGAATGCTGCTTAAGGCTAGGGACATACCTGCCTGGGCCATATATTCAGTGAGCTCAATCATGTCTCTCTTCATATAGTCCAGGGAGGTATGTCTCAAGTCTTTCACGCCAACATAGACTATGACAGAGTCATAACAGTACCTGTTTTGCATGTATTGTGACAGCAGTATTACTTAGTGTAACTCTAAGTAACTGTAACTGCTGTGTATGTTTTCTTTGGTTGTTGTTGTATCTTTCGGCTTTTCCCGGTTAGGGGCCGCCACAGCGGAACTCCGGTCTGCTAATGATTGTCAGTAGATTTTTATGTACTGAGTTGCCAGCCCTGACGCACAACCTTCAACGAAGGTACGCCCATTCACGCATGTCTCCACACAGAAGGCTCTTTAGCTGAGAATCGAACAGGACAATGTCTTACTGTGAGGCGACAATGTATGTTTTCTTTGGTGGAATTGTTTATTTCACCCTGGAAACTGTCATTGGAATGCTGAAATGTATTTTTCTGTAAAACTCTGCCCACTCCCTACATCTCCAATAGCACCATGGTAAACAGTGCTATAGTAGAGATGGAAATACTGGAGCAATGCAAGTTTTTGTTTCTAAGACTCTTTCTTATTTTTCCTGGACTTCAGCTGTGACAAGATAAAAAACAAAGTAAACGCATTCATGTTCTGTAATCTAATCAGTACTGCACTGGGGTTTTTTCTATTTTACGCAGCACTACTTTTCAAGGAGTTAGCATTACGTTTGAGCAATGAAGAATCAGGTTATTTCTGTGTGTTGTGTTGCTGGTATCATCATGCTTGTTGCAGTTAATTTTTAAAATTTTAAAAATGGTACTGTGTGTTTTGTTTCTGTGGAAATAGTCACTCATTTATGTATTATATTCAGACATCTAAGCCAAGATATGATGTTAATTATGTTGTGCATTCTTTTCCGCTGTCCTGAATATTGCAGAATGTTCCTGACTGGGTTTTCATACACATAAGGAAAATTTTAACACAATACTGCTGCTTAATTGATACAGGACTCACTTGAGCATATCACAATCTTTCTCAGTGATCTACGCTGAGCACTGTCAACATTCCATCCTCTCTTTGTCACTTCAAACAGATTCAGGAATAACGCTTTTTTCCTTCATAAACTGCACTACATACCTGTCTTAAAGTTTCACACTTAATTTTCTTCAGAAATAAAACAGTTTATATCACATAACAGAAACATTTAATTAATGCACCAAAATTCTTTCTTTTATCCAAGAGCAAAAGTGTGTGTGTGTGTGTGTGTGTGTGTGTGTGTGTGTGTGTGTGTGTGTGTGTGTGTGTGTGTGTGTGTGTGTGTGTGTGTGTGTGTGTGTGTGTGTGTGTGTGTGTGTGTGAAACACAGCTTGTGTGAGGATTGCAGTGCTCATTCCTAATTTCATATTCCTAGCTAATTTTCATAACAAATAAGTATAACCTCCTAAATGAAAGTAATGCATTCACCAGTGTATTATATCATTTAGCAATCTGCAGCAAAATAAGTTCATTACTTGTTGGAAGAACCCATACTATTTGTGATTTCCCAAAAGCCCTTTCACTACAATACTGAGGAAGTCACACAGACTAATCAGCATTGACATTACTAGCATTTGAACTTCCTGCTGGGTTCAAATATGGATAATCCTTATTAGGATTTAGAACTCCAACTTCAGAATTTAAACAAATACATAGACATTAGTATGCCATGGTTGTACGTCGGTAGCATTGTTACCTCACAGCAAGAGGTTCTCCCATTCGATTCTCAGCATGGCTTGGGAGTGCCTTCTGTGTGTAGTCTGCATGTCCTCCTCATGGTTGGATAGCGTTTGAAAGACATGCGTGCGTAAATGGGTGTGCCTTCATTGAAGGTTGGGCATCAAGCTGGCACCTCAGCGTTTCGTAAAAATCTACTGCCAATCATTAGCGGACCGGAGTTCCACTGTGGTGACCCCTTACCGGGAAAAAGCCAAAAGACAAACAACAACAACAACAACAACATGGACATTATTGCTATAGCTAAGAAAAAAAAGAAACACTCCAGTCCTCAGAATTGTTTTCATTCACTGAACTCACAACTTTAATGTGGAATGCCTTGCATGACATCAAAGGTCAGAGGCCATTCTACAGAGAATTTCATGGAGGTGGAGCATCGCACAATGAAAAATAATACGAAAAAAAGAGAAAAATTATTTCAAATCATGGAACTATTATCTCAAAACCACAAAACAGGGCATTACACCAATAAAACAACCATGAAGGTAAGAAGAGTGACAAATCACTTTAAACGGGATGAATTGTTTGCTCTGTGTGTATGTGTACCATAAATGCAATTATGGTGAGTAGTTTGTGTGCTTTTAGTGTGACTATGTTGGATATGGAGCTTAGTTAAGGGACTGATGGTGTCGGTAGGGGCACACATGAACTATTGGAGATGCAGGTAAATTGCACATAAATTTCTACAAATCCAAATTACTAAATAAGTTCATACAATTTATCACCCTGGTCCCACAAAGAAAACACCACTGCTCCATGTTGATAAAGGCAAAATGCGTATAATATCTGAAACATGAAAAGAAACTCCTCACACAACCTTAGGTCTCAACTTCCTCATCATACCAGACCAATAACTAAACTCCACAAAATAAACCACAGATTTTCAGTCACGGCCTCACAAACCTGGAAATCACTCTCTGCAAAACGTGAGGGACATTAAAACACCACAGTGGCTATTCAAGCTCCCCTCCAAGACACTCTTTAGGGAAGTTCTCTGAAATGGCATGCATTTCTACCATTCATTGCTTTCATTTTACTGCATAAACTACATGTATTATAAACATTTGACTTTCACACAAAATACAAAGGCTGTATTAGTAAAGTAAACATTAACTCCCCAAGTGATATTGACATCCTACAGAAAGGCCTCACTGAGACCAACGACTGGTGTCAGAACCATGGCCTTAAGCTCAATGCCAAAAAATGTGTCATCCCCTTTGGGAAAAACCCAGTTCCCACGAATTACTGCATCAATGGTAGTCCACTGAACACAGAAGGCATTATAAGAGGTCTGGGAACACAAGTTGACAACAGCCTCTCTTTTGACCACCACATTGCCAATGTGCTCAGAAAGTCCTTCTATGTGGCACATCTCATTACTAAGGGCTTTGCATCCAGGAAGAAAGAGGTCATTGTCTCCTTCTACTCTCCCCTCATTAGGCCAATCATCAAGTACAGTTCCCCATTTGGCATGTACCTCACTAGACACCTGCAACAACTGGAGAGACTGCAAAAGTACTTCACAAAGAGGATCCTAGGCCTTAAACACTTGTTCTATATGGACAGACTCAAAAACCTCCAACTATTCTCTCTCTCTCATATCACCTATTTGGAGGCGATCTCTGCTTGACTTACAAAGCCATGTCTGACCCAACATATAAAGAAATCCCATTCCCTCCACACCACACGCTTCAAAGACCTCAACCTCATTACCACAATCAACAGAACATGCTGGAGGGACAGGTTCATAACCCAGAGACTGCCATTGCTATGGAATAGACTTCCCATACATGTCAAACAGAGCACCTCACTGGCCCTCTTCAAGAGAAATCTTGATGAGTGGATGGGAAATAGAAAATTCACCCCAGGGATCACTCCAGTGGTTCTACTCGAGCCACTGGAAACTAAGGTCTGGTGGCACGATGCCATGCTAATCCTATGGACTAGGCTTGTAAAGGCTGAAGGGCTATTAGCCTAGCACACACCTATTAACCTATATAGTGGTGAGGTGGTGCAGTGGTTAGCATTGTCACCTCACAGAAAGAGATTCCCTGGTTCGTTTCTTGGCTGGGGTGCTGTCTGTGGGGAGTCTGAATGTCTTCTCTGCAATCACATGGGCTATCTCTGGGTGCTCCAGTTTCCTCCCACATTACAAAGACATGCAGTAGATGGATTGGACACTCTAAACTGGCTGTAGGTGTGAGTGAGTGGTATGAATGAACTACCATGGCAGGGCTAACCACCTGGCAGTGTAAACCTTGGCTCAAGATGGTTATCACTGTTGAAGTGACACCCCGCCCCCATGTGCAAAATCAGAAAAAGGGGTTGAGGATGGATGGATGGATATATTTCTGAGATGCTGTCAGACAAAAAATAATCTTCAGAATTAAATGACAGAAATTAGAGAGTTCAATAAAGTTCAATAACTCATAATTCTCATAAGTCTCACTTATGCAGAGTAAACATGCCTTTGTTGCTTGTGTTTCTGGCCTTGCTTCAGGGTATCTGCATTAAGGCTTCCTTGTGTCACTGGTGCTCCAGCCCTACCTTGGGCTTTATCGTCTCTCTTTTTAATCTGTGAAATTAATTTCTTGAAGTGTCCCTTTCCTGAATATCTGGTGCTACATGTAAAACTCTCTTGGACAGGCTCTTGCCTTAGGATCAGACCTCCACCTACATAATTTTGTTGGTCACGCCCTTTCCTGTGCTTCAGACTACTGCCGGTGTGGCTCCTGTGGACTGGGCCCCCACCTGCATTCCTTTAAAATCCCTCTGCAAATATAACTGTTTCCAGCTTCAATTGTTTTGTCAGGAGAATTACTCTTCCTGCCAGTGTTACTGTAGGGTCTACCTACACGACTGATCTTCCAACTCCAGTATATCACTATACATACATAAATATATCTTAAATGCACATACATAAATAGCACCTTGCAAACAAATGTATATTTGCTTTATATCCTTTACTGACTCATCTGAGAAAACAGATTAGAATAAAGTATGAGTGAAAACAGATGAGTGTATGAATAAATCTTTAAATATTTTACTGAACAAATCATGCTTTTTGGCTTGCAATAGTAATTTGTATATGTAATAATTTTATGTAATATCTGCTTTCTATGCTCAGGTGATAATCACATTATAAATGACCATGTTTTAAATTGCTCCTGATTTTGTCTCAGCCATGTCTGAAAAGGCTGAATGTTAGGTTAGTCCTGCAATTGTGTTAACAAACATTGCCAACATAGGTAGGCATCTGTAACTATCGAAAAAACTCATTTAACATAGGTATTTATAGAGAATAATTACATTCTTCATAGTTAAAGCAAGTAGCCATGATATACGTCTGTGTGAGGCCTCATTATCCAAATTCAGACAGACTGACAGATAACCCTGGATGTATACTGCACATAAAGTATTTCATTAGCAATCAGGTTTAATCAGTGCTTGCAGACAGGAGGGGAGGGGTGTGTGCTTTCTGTGTGCAGTCCTATATTGGGGTGATTCTATTACAGAAATCGGGATAATGTCTGAACTGGATACAAACAACAGTTAAGCACAATTTTTTATGCTGCTATGTACATTGTTTTTGAATATCCTGGCCTAATACAGTAACACTTCCTGAGGTCAACTAAGAAAGAGTGTAGGAGCACAGAAATTGTTTGTTGTGCAGAACTGACAGGAAATGAAGACAGACTATTCATAGTGTTGTAATTCATTTAGTGTCAAACACTACTAATTAAATGCGTGCCTTCATGTCAATGAAGAACATTTAAATAATGGTTATAATTATGAATAAGCCTTTTTTTACTTAGTACTGCGTAATATGTATATATCCCTCAGTGATATATATTATCCCA
Source organism: Protopterus annectens (assembly GCF_019279795.1). Taxonomy (NCBI): domain Eukaryota; kingdom Metazoa; phylum Chordata; order Ceratodontiformes; family Protopteridae; genus Protopterus; species Protopterus annectens. The sequence continues at coordinate 62,778,291 of NC_056731.1, forward strand.
TGTGTGTGTGTGAATCTATAACTATGTTTACATATTATATTTTATACATACATCTATATTTATATTTATATAATGCACAGAGTAAAATTATAATCCGCGGTAGTGGTGCTGCGATAGCATTGTCGCCTCACAGTAAAACGCTGTCCGGTTCGATTCACAGCTAGAGCGTCTTCTGCATGCAGATATGTGTGAATGGGTGTACCTTCGTTGAAGGTTGTGCATCAGGGCTGGTAACTCGGCACGTAAAAATCAACTACCAATCATTAGCGGACTTGAGTTCCGCTGTGGCGATCCCTAACCGGGAAAAGCCGAAAGACACAAACATAGAGTGAAATTATAATCTATATGCATATTTACCTGTTTTAAGGAACACATGCCTTACTACTGAACCCTGAACTCCATGCCACCCTGCCCTTTTACCATAGATGGTAAGTCACATATAGCATGACTGCAGATCTGCAAATGGTTAATGGAATACTCCAGATGGACTAAGTCTTTGGTGATTTATATTGCAAGGTTAGAAATCAAATGAGTTACACTTAATATACTTCTGATGACACAGTCCCAAAATGGAAGCCAGTTGTGAATCTAGAGATGTATACTTTATACTGATTCATAGGTAGGCACTGGGCTATTGGCCCTAGGGCCTATATAAGCCTAGCCAAAAGGTACCCTGGCTTTCGCCACCCAAGAAAATTATTTTCCTGTGCCGCTGTCAAGCAGAGCCACAGAAGTGATCCATGGGGTGAATTTCCTATCTCCCATCCAATCATCAAGATTTTTCTTCTGATCTGCCACTCTTCTTAATAGTACTGCCAAATATCTCATCTGAGAGTATTTACAGGTATGACTGGTTTGTAAGTTAACAAAACAATGTAAACAAAATAATTTACATATCAGACTGAGCAGAATTTATTAAGATTCATTCACACACACACACACACACACACACACACACACACACACACACACACACACACACACACACACACATACACACACACACACCTTCCATCGAATACTGCTTAACAGTATATTTGTCATTATAACCACATATACTATTTGATGGGCAGTCTTACTTCCTACTTATGGTTACCAAACTGTGTATGAAGAACTGTGTTAAATGCCTGCATAATGTTTAAGTAGGTCATGTCTGTAATCCCTGTTACTCCAGTCACTGATTCAAAACTATAAGATCTGTCTGATCTTTTGACTGTGACTGCAAGCTGTCTCTTTTCATCTGACCTACTTCCTTCTGATGCATCAGTCCTTCCCTCTTTATTAATTTTTTTACAGCTATAGTCAAATTGACAATTCTGCAGTGTTATGTTTTCATCTTGCTTATGAGTTTTGATTATAAAATCATATCCATTTTCAGTCTGTTCTAAATCTTTAATCTTCAAAGATTTATTTATCGTAAGTCATGGTGATACTAAATATTCCCTCACTTCTTTTACATTATTGCAAATCCAGTCTAACACAGTTGTTTTTTATGCCTGAATTCTCAAGAGTTCATTTAGGCCCTTTCTTCTGAGAGCTAAATAGCTTTAACCCCATCTTCGTGCTCTTAGTTATTAGCTTATGTTTTTTCTAATTTCCTTCTTTGCATTGGCAACAGTGACTGCAATGTTTGTGTGTGTTTAGGGAATCTATATCCAGCTAGATTTTACTTGTTTGTAAGTAAGAAAAGTGAGGATGTAACCTAAATACATTATGTAGAAAATGTGTCAGCGGGATAGTAGCAAGTTCCTTTAGCTTGGGTTTTAAGTGCAGAGCATACCAAATCTGGCAGGCAGTCTCTCTTGAATTGCCTCATTTGTTGGGAACTGAAAGGGTAATACGACAGATACTAAAATCCTTGTTTTGACAGCAAGCCCCTGGTGACTGATTATCAGACCTGTCCGTCTACAATATTAGTTTCTTTCAAAATGCACTACTACTTGACCCTGCAGATTTATCTACTGAAACTATTCTGTTTTCTTTGTCTTAGTCTGTCATAGTAATTACATTATGCATGAATCCACTGTCCTTTTAAGTATGTCAGAGATATTTTGCTGGTAAGATAGCTGCTAAACATAAGTCCATCATTTCGGTTCATCAGCTGGTGTAACAAAGTAATACAAAAACCTCATTTCCTATCCTTGCAAATCACAGTGCCCAATATGACTTCTTAAGTATTATCCAAATGCCTAGATCATGTTTACTGTCTGAATAAGGTAATGATAAGGTTAATGTGTTTGTCTTCATTTCCATATTGTATTTAAATAAAAATATCTTTGCAAAACCACTGTACGGAACATGTGAAAACCTCTTCAGCCCTGTCTCCAGCTAGCAACAGTTTGACAATCTGTTTAAACATATACAAGTTGATAACATTTGCTTAGTATTTACTAAAAATTAATACTCTGAAATATATAATAATGCTGATAAAATGTTCTAGCAAAGCAAACTAACAGAAACATTGATCTTGCTTGGCCATACACACACATACACACACACACACACACACACACACACACACACACACACACACACACACACACACACACACACACACACACACAAAGGAAAACAGTCTGGTCACATAAAAAATGAATTTAGAATGCATTTCATCCATAATTAATTACAAAATGAAAAATAAATAGAGAATAAACAGAAAAAAGTATAAATAGTCAGCCTGAGATACTTGTTTTATTTTATTTGTACATGTTCCTATTCCTGTAAAAAATGGAAACAAGAGCAACAACTGGGTATGGATAGGTCTGCCAAGTGATAGTATATTTAACATGGCGCACGTAGTTTGCTTTTCTGTGCAAAACCTAATTTGACTAGACATAACATCACTCTGAATGACATCTTGTATCATACATATTTCTGATTTGATAATTACAGAGTAATTATATCATTTGACAACTGGCGGCTATGTTTCCCCAGTCACACAGAAACACCATATGCAAAGGTTTTATTACAGTTCCTAGCATCATGCGTTCTCTTTGTCACAGGTGTACAGTGAACCAGCATTTACTCATCTTGAGTTTCTTTTTATACTGATATTTACCTTTACACCAACTGCTTTCATAAGGCAAAAAAAATGATTTTGTGGTTCATTATTAGTTATTCCAGTGCAGAACAGTACACCTTATAGCCAAAAACAATATCTTATTATAGTTGTTTTCCATCACCAGAACTGCACATATGTATGAGAACAAGCTTGCTGCTTTTTCATCAGGTCAAGAACTGAACTAAAAAAGCCTGCAACCACATTTGCTGGTGCACAACTGTTGACAGATGCCTTTAACAACAAGCAGCACGTATTAATAACTTATAGAGATAGTCATGTAATGTTCACTCAACTCTTTCTTCTCAACTCCTACAACACATACCTCTAGTCTATTTGTGAATGTAAGTTTCTCTTGGTCAGGTTGTGTCTAGATACAGCAACAATTATTTTGTTATAAGTGATCCAAAAAGGTATCTGGCTTTTTGCTTTCATCTTCTTCCTAACTTTTGCACATGCAAACCACTCCCACCTATGCCTACTTCCACTATGACTGAGTGAAAGACGTGTCTAAGACTAACACTTATTTGAGGGATATTGCCTCAGGAATAAAAAACACCACATTGCAACTTTGCCAAATGTCACGTAGCTGTGATGAGAAAAACACCAACAATAAAAATGTTGATGATGAGCTGTTAGTGTAGCATGTGTGTACTCTCAGAGCTATGTTAAGAGAATGGTCTACATATAGGAGCAAACACTCTAATCATATATATATATATATATATATATATATATATATATATATATATATATATATTTGTATGACATATATAACCTGTGACTTCTCATAGTTTAAGGAAGAGATAATGAATGACGCAGCTTTTGAATGTGGAAACACAAGTGGTGCAGCAAATGTCCCCAGAAAGATTGGGACAGTGTATTCCACGACCATGAATCAGAATAATAAGCCTATGCTCCTCATGGAAGGATACCACTAGGGCAGTCCATGGAACATAACACAAAGATGTCATGGCAGGGCGGCCACGATTGTGACACAGCAGCAGGGGGATTCCAGAGTTGCAAAGCCCACCATAATGCACCATGGTTGGAGGAGATGACAGCAGCCAGAATACCTCAAGATGTGAAAGGGGGGGGCGGAGCCTAGATGGCCAACTGAGAGCAGTGAATTTTGACAGCTCCATAAACTAGTATAATAATATAGGAAAAATGTATTATTTTCAAGTTTAAAACATCAGAAATCTATAGATAAACTAAATAAATATCAGTTTTGGTGGAGATATACAAAATTGTTTAGTCAAGTAACTTGGAGATATATTGAGTCACTGAATATGAACAATTCAAGGAATTTTCATCCAGATGCTGCTTTGAGAAAAGAACTGCAATTGATGACATCTACCTTACAGGAATTATCTTTGAAGATGGATGGATTTAAAAATGACTTAGAAAACCTCAAATTAAATTCTCAAAAACAGACTGATACTCTTAAGGAACTGTTACAGCAACACCATACAAAAATAACAAATATAGACACTTCTCTAAATGATATTGAAGAGAGACTCAAAGAGGAAGAATTCCAAAAAGAATTTCTGCTTAAACAGAATACATGGCTGCATAACAAAATAGATGACTTAGAAAACAGAGAAAGGAGAAACAACATAAGGATCTTTGGTCTGCCTGAAAACGCTGAAGAAGACATTATTTCATTCTTAACAACCTGGATTCCTGATTTTTAGACTTGAAAGAGGGACTTTCATTTGGAATTGAAAGGATGCATAGAGCACTGAGGAAACCTGCTTCTAACTCAACAAATACTCCACCTAGATCCATAGTTGTAACATTTCTTTCATTTCTGGACAAGGAACTAATATTAAAATCTGCTCGGAGAAAATCACCCTTAAAATGCAATCAAAGTCTGATAAGGTTTGACAATGATTATTCTTCCAAAATACTAGAACAAAGGAAAAAAGTCTGGCCAATAACAAAACTGTTGAAACAAAACAAAATTAAAGTACAGCTGGCCTTTCCAGCCAAGATAAAAATACTTTTTGCCAATGAGATAAGAACCTTTAATAACTTAGAAGAAGCTGCTATATTCATCAAAAAACAACAACATAGTGTTTATCCCAGAAGAAATGGAATGGATGGCCCCTACTCTTAAAAGTATAAAAGAAACAAATCCTTGGACTGATGCTAGAAAGAAGAAACAAAAAACTGATTCCAAGACAGGTGTCTCAAAAAAATAACTCTTACAATTACATCTCTCAAAATATCAACTGATATGGTACATCACTTGTCATTTGTTTTTATTTAAAAAAAAGGAGGGTTTCTTAAAAACTGAGAAACAGTAATGATTTATTCAGAATGTTCAAAGAGTCCAGTAATTCTTCTCAAACAAAGGTAGGTCAAAATGGGTTACTATTTACATTATATATAAGCCAGACAAAGCACCATATAATATAAACAGAAGTTTCTATTCCCCTACTTGAACTCAATGAATACTTATCTTGTTCATTTTTCATTGATTTTACTTATAATAATTTAAGTAATTAATTAACTAATGCAACAACGTACCAGTCATCAGAGTTCAGACTCAAATGTAACAAATTAATATCATATATAATAGCAGTAACAGTAGAGTGTTTTGAAAAAAAGAATGCTGTCATGGAGACTATTGCCTTCTTCAGTTAAAATATGATTTAGAAATGTCATGTATATCCTGGTTAAATAATAGTAGCAAGCTCTTAGTACAAATGTCATCATTATTCTGTCTAAATATAGTTAATATCAATTATAGCAGGTATCACAGCTACAAGTGCTGTTTGATCAATCCTGATATGGTGTGGGTGGATGCAGCTGTGCCTGGCAGCTAGTACAAATGTCATGATTATTCTGTCTAAACACAGGTAATATCAATTATGGCAGGTATCATAGCTTCGAGTGATGCTTGAACATTCCTGATTTGGTGTGAGTGGATGCAGCTGTGTCTGGCAGCTAGTACAAATGTAATTATTATTCTGTCTAAACATAGTTAATATCAATTATGGCAGGTATCATATCTTTGAGTGCTGTTTGATTAAGCCTGACACGGTGTGTGTGTGGATGCAGCTGTGTCTGGCAGCTGTTGTATGTTGCCGTTTTCATCTCCGGGAAGCTGTGGGTTGTGGCTTGTGATCGAGGTTTACTGATGCTTATGTATTAGGAAGAGACATTAGGTGTTTTAGCCTGGATCCAGGGGAAGGGAGTAGTTAAAACTGTGATTTGGGATATTTTGGCAGAGAATAGTTTGTTTATACATCTGCTGAGTGAGAGTTGGGAAGGCTGGAAGAATGTGTTATATCTTGTTGTGGCGGCTTGTTGGGAGTTTTTTTTTTTTTTTTTGATGTTTGCTCTCCATTCTTTTCCTGGCTGCTGCCTCACTGAAAGAGAGGACATTTAGCCTTTAAGTTGCAGTGAAGTGAAGCTTTGCTTCAGGTGCATTGCAAGCCTCTGGTATGCAGTACACAGACACACTACCAGAAACAGACTATCCCAGGTTGCTATGGTAACAGAGACAGAGTGATGATAATGTTTAACAGCTCTGAGGAGCCTCCGAGATGATTCTTAACAAAGCTTTTGTTTAAAAAAAATATATATATATATATATATATATATATATATATATATATATATATATATATATATATATATATATATATATATATATATAAAATAAAAAGGGCTGTTTTAAACACATGTACACATACTGATGGTCTCCCAACACTTCATTTAGCTCATGAAGTTCATTCTTGATAAAAATAAATAAATAAATAAATAATAAGTGCAATTTTATATTTAAAATGTATTTTGGTCCAAACACATTAAGGAATTACATAAGAGTGGAAGTCTGAGTTATTGTGAAAGACGAAAAGCACTTGGTCTTGTGCAATAACCTTTGCAATGGTCTGGGAGGTGAGCTTGCTTGGATGTGTTGGGCATATGGGGATAGCTGATTCTAGGGGTGTTTGGGGTTGCTGGGAAGTGCTAGAGAGTCATCAGATTTCCTTTGTGGAAATATCTGTGGGAATGGAAGGTGTGTTGAGTGGTTCACTGGCAGAGTGGCCACTGCATGGAACAGGCTGGTCAAATGGAACAGGACAAATATTGGTTTCCATATTTTAAGAACAGCCTGGAAACATACCACATGAACTAGTGAATGGTATTCTGTCAAAACTGGATGGGTATTGTTGCCCATGCTTGAAGTACTGATATGTGTGTATGTAAGGATGGAAATATACTTACAACAAATAAGAAGCTAGAAGGGTCTCATAATTTAAAGTCTATGGACTGTATAAACATGCTTGGAAGGAGCTAATAATAAGAATAAGCATTACAGCTTGTGGTCTCTCAAATAACCAAACAGCCAAAAAAAAAAAAAATAAACACACACAATAGTTATGTAATGTATAATTTTAGTAAATCTAGACATAAAATATATAATAGACATATAAGATGAAGCAATCTGCAGAATTTATATATTAAAGACAGGCATAGCTCTCAACCTTCCATCTCCAAAATGAGAAACACTTGCCTTCATAATGTGGAACAAATGGGCAAAATGTGGAACACATACCAAGGGCTTGCTAACAACTTCAACTAGGAAAGTCATAGGATGGTTAACATTTGCTGGTTTTACTTATAAAGAAGATCCTTTAATGAATTAATATGACTAATTTCTATTTACCATGGATTTCACTTAAAAAAATTCCTAACACTGAATGTGTGACAGACTCTTTCAATGTGGAACTTTGAGGAACTTCGAGGAACATGAACTTTTTAAGACCCCAAATGAGGTACGTTCCTCATAATGACGTACACTTGAGAGGTATGAAGACAGGATTTAATAACATGGGCTTGTATATAATAACACTACTGTCTTAACTTGTCATAAATGACATACACTACATTAAACATCAAGGGGAAGCATGATGATTTTCTTATATAAGTAAATATGCATAACAAGTCATGTAATTTCTTTAGTTTGAATTGTAGTTTTTGTAACTCATCTTGACCATATATAATACTTAAGCGGTTACCAAGGTAACTAATGTGTATACATGACATCAAACTGACAAAGTTGTTCAAGAGAAGCAATAGAAGCCTGAACTTGAAATGTCACAGAATGTAACAATCATATTCTGAACAAATAGTATTAAATTGACAATAGACAGTCTAATAACATGGGCTTGTGTATAATAACACTAGTGCTTTAACTTGTCAAAAATGACATACACTACATTGAACATCAAGAGGAAGCATGATGATTTTCTCATATAAGTAAATGTGCATAACAAGTCATATAATTGTTTTAACTTGAATTGTGGTTTTGTAACCCATCTTGACCATGCATAATACTTAAGCTGTTACCAAGGTAACTAATGTTTTATACATGACATCAAACTAACAAAGTTGTTCAAAGGAAACAATAGAAGCCTGAAATAGGAATGTCACAGAATGTAACAATCACATTCTGAACAAATAGTATTAAATTGACAATAATCACTCAGTTTAACCTTTGCTGATTATACAAAATAGAATGTTGCCATTTAAATCTAAAAACTTTCAGTATATGCCATAAAATGCCAATTTATGAATATGGAAAGTGAACTTGTAATAATTAATCACAATAAGTGAATGTGTTGTTTTTAACCTATAATTTCACTTATTTTATAATAAGAAATGACAGATATGAAAATCCTTATGTGTAGGAAATGGGGGGAAGAGGGAGGAACTGATAATTAAAATGCACTAACTTTCATCAATGTTCACATAAAACAAACGATGCTTTAAGTAAGTTAGCAACAAACAAAGTGATTACTTAAATGCTAGCAAACAATGACATATAACTTCTGATATATCCAGTAAAATACATGGTATTATAAACATTAGGTATAACTATTATTAACATCTATTTATATTAAGTAATAAATTTTGAAAGACTTCATCAGTAAGGGTGACTATGTTAATAATTGTGTGCTATAATCTTCTACTGAGGTTTTATATATGATACATCCTACTTTACTATGATTGAATTGCTTGTCATCTATCTTTCATGTAAATATTAACTGCTTATACAATAAGTAGACATTTATATTGTATTAGAATTCTGTCTAATCTACAATAGTACTATATCTGTTCAAAATAATATAAATATTGCTTATTCCTATTACGAATATTCTTCATATGATAATTCAATTTATGTAGCTCAGATGTTCTGGATTGTCAAGGTATGAGTGATAATTTGATGGACTTAGGTTTATCCATCAGATTAGGAATGATTTTCATTCCATGGCTAGTGTGAATCTTAGTTTTGTTAACAGTTATTAATTTAAATTTGTTATTTCACAAAAACATTTTAGTATGCCTGACCAAAACATTACTTTATTGGTAAAGTATAAAACTGATAATTTTCTTTAAAAGCTCAAATACACTTTATAGTTATCAGAGGAAAATGTTTAATAGTCACAATAAAAAAAATACATAGTCTAAATAATCTAAGATGGATTTAACTTTATTATCTTTAAATACCATGGCTTAAACAATCCTAGCAAGAGATAAAATCTACTGAATTATTTAAAATTGAACAAAGCACAAATTGTCTTCCTTCAAGAAACTCATTTCAAAACAAATGACAATTGCAACTGGAATCCTAAGGACCATATGATATTGGTGCAATCCACTTATAAGACTAAGACAAAAGGGGTAACAATTTTATGGAAAACAAATGTCATTAACCCAGAAATCATTTATAAGTATGAAGATAAAGAAGACCTTATGGCATTAGTAATAGTTATATATAACAGAATATGGACCCTAGCCAATCTATACTGGTTCCCAGGCATTGGAACAGGAGCTGTTAAAAACACTTGGATTTCATTTCAAATAATTATAAAGGCAACTTAATATTAGGAGGAGATTTTAACTGTATATTTGATATTTCTGAAACTACAAATAAAAAACCACTGCGTACATCTGCTGTATCAAAAGCTTTAAACAAGTGGGTAGAATTATTTCATCTTGTAGATACTTTCAAATTTAAAGACGATAAACCTTTGTTGTTTTCCTATCAAGATCACAGATTTGGTACCCAAACTAGAATAGATAAAATATTTGCTGCCCATGACTTACACTGTAAAATCATTAATTTCTCAATGACTCCCTGCCCCTTTTCAGACCACAATTCATTGATACTAAAACTTCAAAATGGGTACAAACCATTAATCTTTAACTCCAGAATTCCAGCATATATGACTAAAATTAAAGAGTTCAAACTCTGGTTATTATATGAATTACAGTTCTTCTTAGATATTAATTACACCACAGAGATAAATAAAATAATGATATGGGACTCATATATGGTAAAAACCCTAACTTGGTATAAATAAATCAGAGATTGGGATTCTGAATTATTAGATCTACAATCCAAACTTTTATCAGTAAAAGCTGAAAAAAATCAAAATCATTTGGAGATGAAAAAAGTAGAAGTATTAAATAATAAACAAAATGAAATTCTAACACATAAAACTAGTTTAGCTTTAGAAAAACTAAAAATTAATACCTCGGCCTCTTCTCCCAAATATCTACATAATTTATCCACAAGAATCAACATACAATCAAACGCTAATAACATTAAAAGTATCTTCCATGAAAAGAAAGGGAAAAAATAGCTCGGATATAGGTAACATTCTTGATGCCTATAGAAATCACTATATGGAACATTTCCAAAAAGAAAATATACATATTGATCAATTAAATCTAGATGAAAAATGTTCTAATATAAAAAAAAAAACAGAAAAATTAAAACTAGATCTGTAAGCACCCATATCCTACAAAGAAATTACAGATACAATAAAAGAGTGTAAAAATAATAAAGCTCCAGGTATAGCTGGCATAATTATGGAAATATATGAACTTTTTCCTTCAAAGATACTATCCCTCTTCCATAAAACTCTATTAAAAATTCAGTCACAAGCTTTAGTATCACTCTCTTGGAGATATTCCTTGATCACACCAATCCTAAAGAAAAACAAATCCCCAAACCTATGTACCTCATATAGACCTACATCATTAAATAATTACTATATGATATTTATGACAATATTAACTAACAGAATGAAAATACCACTATCCAAAACAATAAATAATGATTAAACTGGATTTATATATCATAGACATTCACATGACAATATTAAAAGGATAATTTCTCTTATAGATTATGTTAATAAAGAAAATAAAGAAACACTCATAATTGGCTTATATACAGAAAACCTTTGATTCCCTAAATTGGGACTATCCTAATGCTATTTGAATTTCCTGCATTCTTTGTTCATCTCCTAAAGAATATATATATATATATATATATATATATATATATATATATATATATATATATATATATATGGGTTCCCTACATTAGAACAACAGCTCGGAAGATCGACACTCAAAACACCGATGCCAGAAGACTGACACCTCAAAAACACGAAAGTTCACATGCCCGACACACCACAATCCCGACACTTAACAAAATAAAAAGTTCACTGTTACACACAACACACACACAATGCAAGCACACCAACAACCTAAAAACCTACATTACACCTTACACAAAACTATCTATGCACTAACCTTAACCCAAACCCTAACCCTAAGGTCCATAACTATCGCACACTCACCTTACCTGCTCCCTAACCTTAAGGTCCATAACTATCGCACACTCAACTTACTAGCACCCTAACCCTAAGTCCCTCACTATCACACACTAACCTTAACTGCACCCTAACCCTAAGTCCCTCACTATCGCACACTAACCTTACCTGCACCCTAACCCTAAGTCCCTCACTATCACATAATTACCTTACCCGCACCCTAACCCTAAGTCCCTCACTATCGCACACTTACCAGGTCGCGCTCACAAGTTACCCCTGTCGGTGTTTTCGCTGTCGGGATTACAACTTGTTGGTCATCTGCTTCGTTGTTCTTCTGGCATCGGTGTTTTGTGTGTCGATCTTCCGTGCTGTCATTTTAACTTAAGGAACCCATATATATATATATATATATATATATATATATATGTCTACAAATAATTTAGCATATGTCAAGTTAGGTCCACTTACCTCTGAATCTGTGAATCTGTACATACAACAAAAAGCACTAAACAAGGATGTCCTATGTCACCAATTCTATTTGCTCTGGCTATTGAAATATTGGCAGATTCAATTCATAACAATATAAAAATCAAAGGAATAGGTGTTTATGAACAATACAATTCTAAAGTAATGCTATTTGCTGATGACATATTGCTAACATTATCTAATACAAAAGAGACATTAGAAGAATTAGATATCATAATTGACAAATTTCACATGACTTCAGGATTCCATTTCAATATATCAAAATCAAAATTTGTATTTTTAAATAAAAAAAAGAACTGCAGACTAAGGGGGATCACATCATAGGGAAACAAAAATCTACCTTAAAATATCTAGGAATTGAGTTATGCAAGGATAATAATGAATTAGTCTAAAAAAACTACAATAATATCATCAATACAAGTAAAATATCTGTGGAAAAATGGAACAAAAATAATATTAACATTTAAAGACAGACTACAGTTAATAAAAATGGTTTTACTGCCCAAGATCCTATATATAGCCTTGGCAATACAACTATTACCAGAAAGGGATATACTTAAAGAGATAAATTAATGCCTAATAAAATTTTTATGGTTTCCCAAAAGAAACAGAATAGCTTTAATACATCATATTAGACAATGGAAACAGGGAGGATTAAACTTGCCTGATATAGAAACATATATAAAGGCATCAATATCTAAAACAATCTCAGAATGGATAAGTCCAAATTAGTCTGCAAATTGGAAAGCATTACTAACTATAATATCAATAAATTAATATGATTTACAAAAAAATTTCAGATAGATAAAACAATTTGCCATGCACATATTATGTTTTAGTATGCAATATAAAATAACTAAACCCATTAAAACGTGTATGATTAATTATTACATTGACTCATTTAGGAAAATTATTAATGCAAATATAGATTTAAAAATCTGGTTTGATCTTTTAACACCATTTATAGTCACAAAGAGCTTTCCACATAAAATATATAGAGAAATTATTAATTATTGGGAACAGAAAGGATTTGGTTGTTGGCTCCAATGCATCAAAGAACTCAAAGTTTTAGATATGCAAGTAATAAAAACAACATACAAAATTCCACAACAGGACTGGCTAACTTTACAGAGTAAAGACAGAGTATTCTGTCATATTTACAAGATTTAAGTAGAATAATCAACAATTCTTCATTTAAAGAGATACCTAAATTTACAAAATACATATATGAAATCATATATAATGACTTTAACATGGGAAACGGTATTTCAAAATTTTACAAAATATTGATAAACTATAAAACAACATCCAAAACCTCATATTGGAAGTATATAACAAAAGGAGACTCAATACAGTTAACTGAAGATATTAAAACAAATATTTTATTATCGATAAAATATATATTCTTTACACAATACTGGAAAGTTTTTAATTGGAAATGCATGCACAGAGCATTCTTAACCCCAAATAGAATCAGTAAAATTAGTTCTTCCATAAAAGGAATATGTTGGAGATGTGAGCAAGTACACAATGCAGATTGGAACCACATTTTCTTTGATTGTGTTAAAATTAAGCCATTTTGGAATGGTATTAATAATTTTCTACAAGCTTTATTTAATGAATCATTTTATTTAACTAAAGCTCTTGTATTATTAAATGTGAATGAAGGTCCTCGTTTAAATAGGTCAAACATGTATCTAGTATGGACTATACTTGCAATTTCAAGGAAGTGTATAACAAGAAGATGGAATACAAACACAATACCAACTTTGGAAGACTTTTACAGCCTACTGAAGACCACAGCATTATTGGAAATTAAAATTAAAGAACAAATAATTTATCCAAAGCCATTTATCAACAACCCTTGGGGGAATGTCTCATCATTGATTGTCACTCTGATAATGGATTGGACATACTTATAAAGTAACTGTATACATTAAGATCTGTTATAGTGTCAGGCTAATGTAAATACTGTATATAGTTATTTAAGATGTTATGTATAAATACTATGGAATTCATTCAAATGTATTTGAGAAATAATTTTTTTGAAAAAAAAAAAGATGTGGAAGAGGAGGCAACAACATCCATGGATATCCTGGCTGCTATTGTTGAGAGGTCTGTTCTGAGAGATGTAGAAATTGATATTGAACAGATGCCCAGCACATTGGAATTACAGCAAATGATAAGGAAAACCCTCCCTAAACAGCCCACTGAGAAGATGACATCACATGCCATTAAGGACATCACTCAGTCATCAAGCTCAGGGATGGCACCTGCACACTTAGCCATGCTGCATATGATAGTGGAAATATCATCTCTATGTGCTGACCACTGCAGCTGATATGGAAAATCTGTCCTCAAGTATGATGTGGCACATTCCCAACATGGACAATACTGTGTCAGTAGCTATATATGATGCATGCCAATACAGGGCTGAGTGAAGATGTTATGATGGCTCCTTCATGAGCACCAAAAGCCAGGCTGCATATGACTCAATGTTTGAGGTCATAGGGGACATTGCAACAGAGTGTGGATGTACAGTGCACCCAGATTTGTCATGATGGACTTTGAGCGGGCATCATATAATGCCCTGTACTAGGCATAAACACAGGCAAATGCACACTGCTGTTTATCCTACCTGGCCCAGAACTAATGGTGCCACGTGCAGCAGTTAGACCTATACATGCACTATGTCAGTATATCCTCCTTCAACATAGAGGTTAAGCAACAACTTGTGCTGGCATAACTCCTGCCTGCAGATGTAGGTCCTATGGATGACATTTTATGTGGGCAATGCTCATGTGAGGCCTTCCCACAGTATGAGTGATTAATGACTACTACATACATGGAAAGCCATGAAGGTATGGCACCTATATCCTTTGGTGACAGTGGGACCCATTACTTTTCCAACCATCTTTTACATCTGTTTAGGAACTTACAGCTGTGTCACTGCCATGCACATAGAATAACGTTGAGGGATGACACTGCTATCTCAGTAAACTTTGTAAATTAAGTAGTGTGGGTTTGCATAAGTTGCTATATGTCCCAGTTATTGAAGAGTATCATGTGGACAGGCTCTATGAGGCAGTTATCCATGGCTTACCATCATCAACTAAGAGGGGGCACTGCATGCAGTGCAGGGATGTCCTACACCAGCTCACAAAAAGGTGGGGGGGGGTCATATAGTGATATAGATTTCATGCAGACTACAGCCCACCATCTAAGGCTGCAGGGCCTACATGGTTGTGTGCTCTGCTACTCAACTTGTATGATTGTGCAACTGTTGCCTTTTTTTTGCCTACTCTGCTAGTCTGTAATTACGCTGTTGAGCATTGTAGTGTATATTTTTCAGATTTCGTTAAATGAGTTTGAAACTATTTGCGGCATTCTACCTTTCATCTACTCTGCTGTATATTTCCCTGAAGGTAGTAGTAACTGAGATAGGTTTTTAAGTACGATTTGAAAGATTGTTTATTTTCTACTGTTTTTCTTGCTGCCTTAAACAGTTTGGTGGCTTTGACTGGCTTGGAAATTTAAAATTATACATCTTATGTGTAGTCTGTATACATGTAATGTCTTCATCAGCTAATTCACCTTCATGTAAATGAAACATGAGGAAGATGCTTTTTGCTGTCTTCTGAAACACCCCCTATTTGTAGTCTTCAGGGTGCCTCTGGTATCCTCCTCCAATAAAAGGCATTATTTTGGCAACATTCAGTCTTCTAACATTTACCTTGTAATTTATTTAGGCAATATGTATTTCAAGGCAGCCTAGAGGCTCATTGATATGATCTGAGTGTCACAGATCTTGCTTTTAGTCCTGATGTCTGATCTTACTTGTTCTTCCTATATCTGCATGGATTTTCTTTTGGCACTTTAGTTTCCCTATGGTTTCCCAGGGGGAAAAAAAAAAAAAAATATATATATATATATATATATATATATATATATATATATATATATATATATATATGTATGTATATAGACACACACACATGTATATGCTGGTTGATTGGTTAATCTAGGCTATCAAAATGTAGTGTATATAAGTCTTGCACTTAAGGCCTAGGACAAGGCTGAAAATATTTTGAGGGCCAGCTTATGTAACTGGTACACAGATAAATAAATTAATACATTAAAACTAAATAAAAAATACTGCACATCACAACACCAACTTGTATGTATGTATTTATTTGTTTGACATTTGTTAACCTGGAAAGTCCGACTGGGTCAGGATTCCATTTCCATTGGAGGCCTGTGGAGTAGAGCTCCACAGCAGTAAACACTGATAAAAAATAGTACACAAGTATTAGATTTACAAGTAGGAAAGTAGGTTACAGTAACTTACAAGGCAGACAACTGTTATACATTTACATATAGGCCTAGGGAGAAAATTTTCACTACAGTAAAAATGAGAAACAAGATAAAAGTTTTACATGTAAATTATCAATTACAATGACTTACAAGCAGACAGTTGGGATGCATTTACAAAACAATAATTAAATTATTCAATTAATATACACCAGTGAGACTAGCAGCTAATTTACAGAGAGTGGGGGGTGGTAATATTTGTAGTAATGTAGCAGCAAATCTGCTTCATCTTTTGAAGAGATGTGAAAGAGAATGAGATCTAGAGACAGAAGATGAGATACAGATGTATAAGCAGGTTAATTAATAAAGGGGAGTATAGGAAGCATAAAGCGGTTAAGGAAATAGGTTAGATAAGTCAAAGAGAAAAAAGATCTAGTAGAGATGTTCAGTAAGGTAAAGCAGGAATGAAGAGTTATGTTATAAGGGAATAAAATCTCTAGGGTGGGAGTATATAGAGGGAGAGGAGGGTGAGTTGGGAATATAGGAAAAGATGGAAATATTGAGATGGTTGAGGGGGGTGAGGAAGGAAGGGGAGAAGAAGATACAGAAGAGAGGGAGAGAAGGGGAAGGGGTGGGAATGCTGGATAGTCACACACATGTGTCTTAATATAGCATGGATGTCATAAAAGGTAAAAGTGATTGTGGAGTTTAAATTCAGCCAGAGTTTTCATAGGTCACGTTTTAGCTGCATTTTATAAGGCTTTAATATGTAAGTAAAACATAATTTGATGACTGCTGCTGAAACCTTATGTCCTTTGATAAGGGCAGGCACTCTCCTCAGAAATTATATTTTGTCTGTCCTCAAATTCCTACCTAGTTTGTACCAGTGGCATAGAGACATAAAACCCAGGTGTCGTTTTAATGGACAATTTCAGGCTAGTGGGATTTGGCTTTACTGGCATGAAATTGTCTATTAAAATGACGAAACAAGTCATGTGCATTCAGAATTGCCAATTAGCTGAAACACCTGATGTTCATAAAGGTCATTTGCATATACCCCATGTGCCTCTTATACAAGAGGTTTGGGAGTTCACTCAGTGGAATTTCTAGCTTTGCTGGAGTTTTCACTTTGTTTTTACTGATTGGTTTTTCAGTGACCTTCTCACTTATTGTTTTAGTTTGTTGTTTGGGATATTTTTGCAGTGACCCTAATGATAATGGACATCAGCTGTGTATAACAGCCCTGTGTTTCTTATACTTAATCAAACACTCTGCTTGTGCTGTCTGGAAGAGGTCATAATAAGGCTGACATACACATATAAACAGCTAGTAGGATTTAGCTTTACTGCCCTGCAATTGTCCATTAAAAGGGTAAAACATGTCATGGACATTCAGAATTGCCAATTAGCTGAAACACCTGATGTTCATGAAGGTCATTTGCATATATCCCATGTGTCTCTGATACAAGAGGTTTAGGAGGTCACTCATTGGAAGTTCTAGCTTTGCTGGAGTTTTCATTTTGTTTTTACTGATTGGGTTTTCAGTGACCTTCTCACTTATTGTTTTAGTTTGTTGCTTGGAATATTTTTGCAGTGACCCTAATAATAATGGACATCAGCTGCATATAACAGCCCTGTGTTTCTTATGCTTAGTCAAACACTCTGCGTGTGCTGTGTTGACGAGATCATAACAAGGCCAACATATGCATATCCACAGCTAGTGGGATTTGGCTTTACTGGCCTGAAATTGTCCATTAAAATGACAAAACAAGTCATGGGTGTTCAAAATTACCAATTAGCTGAAACACTTGATGTTCATAAAGGTAATTTGCATATATCCCATGTGCCACTGATACAAGAGATTTGGGAGGTCACTCAATGGAATTTATAGGTTTGCTAGAGTTTTCATTTTGTTTTTACTGATTGGTTTTTCAGTGACCTTCTCACTTATTGTTTGAATTTGTTGTTTGAGATATATTGGCAGTGACCCAAATGATAATGGGCATCAGCTGGGTATAACAGCCTTGTGTTTCTTATGCTTAGTCAAACATTCTGCTTGTGCTGTGCTGATGAGATAATAACACGGCCGAAATATGCATATCCACAGCTAGTTGGATTTGGCTTTACTGGCCTACAATTGTCCATTAAAATGATGAAACAAGTCATGGGTATTCAGAACTGCCAATTAGCTGCAACACATGATGTTCATAAAGGTTATTTGCATATACCCCATGTGCCTCTGATACAAGAGATTTGGGAAATCATGCAGTGGAAGTTCTAACTTTGCTGGAGTTTTCATTTTGTTTTTAGTGATTGGTTTTTCAGTGACCTTCTCACTTATTGTTTTAGTTTGTTGTTTGGGATATATTTGCAGTGACCCAAATGATAATGGACATCAGCTACATATAATAGCCCTGTGTTTCTTATGCTTAGTCAAACACTCTGCTTGTTTTGTACTGACAAGGTCATAATAATACCGAAATATGCATATCCACAGCTAGTGTGATTTGGCTTTACTGGCCTGAAATTGTACATTAAAATGATGAAACAAGTCATTGGCATTCAGAATTGCCAATTAGCTGAAACATCTGATGTTCATAAACATCATTTGCATATATCCCATGTGCCGCTGATATAAGAGATTTGGGAGGACACACAGTGAAATTTATAGCTTTGCTGGAGTTTTCATTTTGTTTTTACTGATTGGTTTTTCAGTGACCTTCTCACTTATTGTTTTAGTTTGTTGTTTGGGATATATTTGCAGTGACCCTAATGATAATGGACATCAGCTGCGTATAACAGCCCTGTGTTTCTTATGCGTAGTCAAACACTCTTCTTATGCTGTGTTGATGAGGTCATAATAAGGCCAAAATATGCATATCCGCAGCTAGTGGGATTTGGCTTAACTGGCATGAAATTGTCCATTAAAACAATGAAAGAAGTCATGGACATTCAGAATTGTCCATTAGCTGAAACACCTGATGTTCATAAAGGTCATTTGCATATATCCCATGTGTCTCTGATACAAGACATTTTAGAGGTCACTCAGTAGAATTTTTAGCTTTGCTGGAGTTTTCATTTTGTTTTTACTAACTGGTTTTTCAGTGACCTTCGCACTTATTATTTTAGTTTGTTGTTTGAGATATTTTTTGCAGTGACCCTAATGATAATGGACATCAGCGGTGTATAACAGCCCTGTGTTTGTTATGCTTAGTCAAACACTTTGCTTGTTCTGTATTGACGAGGTCATAATAAGGCTGAAATTTGCATATCCACAACTAGTGGGATTTGGCTTTAGTGGCCTAAAATGGTCGTTTAAAACCATGAATCAAGTCATGGGCATTCAGAATTGTCAATTAGCTGAAACACCTGATGTTCATAAAGGTCATTTGCATATATCCCATGTGCCTTTGATACAAGAGGTTTGGGAGGTCACTCAGTGGAAGTTCTAGCTTTGCTGGAGTTTTCATTTTGTTTTTACTGATTGTTTTTTCAGTGACCTTCTCACTTATTGTTTTAGTTTGTTGTTTGGGATATATTTGCAATGATCCTAATGATAATGGACATCAGCTGCATATAACAGCCCTGTGTCTCTTATGCTTAGTCAAACACTCTGCTTGTGCTGTGCTGATGAGGTCATAACAAGGCTGAAATATGCATATCCGCAGCTAGTGGGATTTGGCTTTACTGGCCTAAAATAGTTTATTAAAATGATGAAACAAGTCATGGGCATTCAGAATTACCAATTAGCTGAAACACCTGATATTCATAAAGGTCTTTTGCATATATCCCATGTGCCTCTGATACAAGAGGTTTGGGAGGTCACTCAGTAGAAATTCTAGCTTTGCTAGAGTTTTCATTTTGTTGTTACTGTATTATTAACTTGAAAATCCGTGCTGCTTGTACCTTTACCAGAAGTGATCTATGTTAGTCAATATCTGATTTCTGGTCAATCTTTAGCAAATATAACCTCCGTATCAACTGCCAGCATGACTGTGTTAAGGTGACGAACAAAGTGCTTGCCAGACAAATACCAGGTGACATCATCCCCAGTGCAGCAGAGAAAGGCCTTCTTACTGGAACTCTGTCCTTTGACTTGCTTAAGGCTTTTCATGTGGTAGTCTTGTTTATCTGTTAGCTACTTTGGTAGTTGTAAGCAAAGGACAGACAGATGTGTGTAACATAAAACATGAGTCAAATAAAACATTATAAAAGGATAAAGTGATTAAGTGTTATTTATTTAACAGTAATTACATACTGATCTGGTGATCTGTTTTCAACCTTAGGCTGGGATATAACAGACAGAGTGTTTCATTTTTATCAAATGATGCTAATAGCAGGCAAATACAATACCTTTCTGTACATAAAACTGGATAAGATAGGAAAAATACTTTTTAATACAAGAGAAGAAAGTCAATATAGAAAAGAGTCATTAAGGATAAAGATGGGAATACAGGAAGAGTGGTGGAGAGGGGAAAGTTAAGATGTATGAGTGTTGCTGACGTTAGCAGAGGTAAACCCAGTACAGGACATAGTGGAGTCAAAGGAGTATAGGATGAGATGTTACAAATACAATAATGCAAAAAATGAAAAGGTTGATATGAAAGGTATGTATGTATGTGGGAGGTGGGAAATAGCAGTATCATCTGATCCTCTGAGTAGAAAATCATTTGTAGGCTGCTTTTGCAGAGGTATTTCTTAAATAGTTGTTGAAATGTGGTGTAGGAAGTAGTGACCCAAAGGTGAGGATGATGTGATTCATATGTTTGTAGAGTCACAGTAAAGAAGCTGTGCTCAGTGGAGTGGAGTATTACATGAGGCATAACAATTGATCTGAAGGTCTGTGATCTGAGATTGCAGAAGACATACATTTGACTAGTCTTCTGGAGAAAAATAATGTATCTTGGTAAATTAGATTTTGGATGAGGGAGACTATAAATAAACTGTATCTTGTGTGCACTGGTAGCCATTTTGCTTTACAGAGGACTGAGAAATGGTGTTCTTTTTGGGGGTGGAGGTGGGCTATTGAATTTACAGAGTTTATCAGACAGGGTCGGTACATACATAATTACATATATGCAAATATTTCAAGCATGGGCATTAATGCCTGTCTAGCCTGTCAATATACCAAAACAGTTGTCCCCACAATAAGTGTCCAGGTTGTTCTTAAAATATCTAAACTAGTACTTGCTTTAATGTAATTTGGTAGATATTCCACACATCAGCTGCTCTTTCAGAGAACCAATGAATACACTTGTCATTCCTATAGAATCTTCTACACAGGCTGTCTGATGATTCTCTACTACTTTTTGGTAACCCCAAACATTCCCCACAGGTAGTTGTCCCTAAATGTCTTATATACCTGAATAAGATCACCTCTTAAATATCTATATGAGACACTATACAAGTTCAGATATTTCAGTCTTTTATAATAACTTACAGTTTCACGCCTTTGGTATATTTTCATTGTACTCTTTCCCATTTACTCACACTTGTTTTCTTATAAGCTTTCCATACTGTTATTCCATACTCAATTTTTTTCTAATGAACTATGACTTCATCATTTCTGTTTTCCTAGACTTTATAAATCTTTTTATACAATCTCTATAGTTCTATAACTATCATTAACCAACTGGGTGATATGATTAGAAAAACTGAAAGCTGCATTTATCAGAATATTCAGGTCCTTAAATGAATCTACAGTTTCAATCACTGTGTGCTGTATTAAATATTCATCTTTCTTTATGTCTCCATGTCTCCCAAATCTCATATGCATAGTTTTTGATGTATTTAGCAGCATATTATTCTCATGTGCCTAAATGGTCAATTTAGTCAAGTTCTTTTGCAGACATGCCGTACCTGTAACCCATGCAATCAGTTTACCCTATTTTAAGTCATCTGCATACAGACTGTAGAACACATTAGATGAGAAAGATAGGTCTGAAAGATACAATCTAAACAAGTATGGGCCTAGGACAGAGCCCTGTGGGACAGCCTGAGTGTAACCAAGAATTTTACCTGTCCAATTGCCGAATGATTCTTGCCATGCCTATTTGTAAGCCATGCAGCTATCCATTTTATCAAGAGTACATTAATACTTAGATGTTCTAATTTATTAATCAGTGTTTTTTATGACCCTGTCAAATACTAAAGTTAAATATATATAAATTATATCACATGACAACTTTTTTATTCATAGCTGTTATCATATTGTTATAGAACATCATGCTACAGGTGGTAATAGATCTATTTTCGACATATACATGCTGATATATGGTTTCAAGACTGAAACTTTCCATTACTGACAATAACTTATCCAATATTACCCTCTCCATTATTTTTCCACAACATGAAAGTAGACTTAAGGGTCTATATGACTCTGGGTTTGTCCTACTCTCCTTTTCATTAAAGACAGGTTTAATAAGTGCATGTTCTCTTCCTACTCCATCATCAAAACAAAGCATACATCCTGTATCACTGTGGAAATACTTTACAATTGATTTATTACTCTGATTGTTATAATTGTTTATGTGGGTGGCTGCAGTGGAGCAGCGGTTAGCGTTGCCACCTCACAGCAAGAGGCTCTCTGGTTCGATCCTCGGCTGGGTTGCCTTCTGTGAAGAGTCTGCATGTCCTCCCTGTGGTTGCGTGGGTTTCCTCTGGGTGTTCTAGTTTCCTCCCGCATCCCAAAGACATGCTGTAGGTGGATTGGATATTCTAAATTGGCCCTCGGTGTGTGTGTGTGTGTGTGTGTGTGTGTGTGTGTGTGTGTGTGTGTGTGTGTGTGTGTGTGTGTCTTCCGTGGAAGGTTGGGTGCCAGGCTGGCAACTCAACACTGTATAACTCCACTGCCAATCATGTGCAGACAGGTGATCAGCTGTGGTGACCCCTAATCAGGAAAAGCCGGAAGAAGCGCATGTCTCCAATCTTGAGGAATCTCCCCATATTTATATGATCTAGTAAATAACAAATATAATGGTACTGTAAGGTCTTGCTAAGTGTTCTCACATCCTTATTACTAATTCCATCTCCTCCCTGTGCTTTGTTTGGATCCAGTTTGCATAGTTCTTTTTCAATATAATCAAATTTAATTTCAGTATTTGCCTGGATGTCCCTAGGACAACTTACCACCCACTTTGTAGAGCCAAACTGTTTGGCATAAAATTTTGTGAATATATCTATAATCTGTTGTGTTTGATAATAAATTTTAGAATCTACACACAGTTTATCAATTTGTGTTTACTCCTCCCACTTCTTATGTATCTATAAAATGGTTTCTTATTATGCAAAATATCTTTACATAAATTTCCTTCAACTTTTTCTTGATCTTGTCTAACACTATGCTTAATTTGTTTGTCCAGCTTATTTCATTTTTCAAAGATGTAGTTCAACACTTCTTTTTCATTTTTTATATTTTTGTCTCTCAGCTTAATCAGGTTTCTTGTTCTTATGGATGTATATCCCCCTGACACTGTATGCCTAGATCCTAATGTTAAACATATTTTTTTTAATTTCTTACACTCAAACAAACAATTTCTATTTCAAAACTTTCCACATTCCTTCTGCAGTTTTTCCATTGAATGCATCACCTCAATTAGTTTTACCACAGTGACTGTTTTTGCTTCCATACAATTTATAATCTTCTTTGCATTGGTTTAGATTTCATTTTGGCAGAATTATCTAGTAACAAATTAACCGTTATAACACAATGATCTCCGCACATCAATGGTGGTTAAACTTGACATGAAGTAACTGTAATCTCTTTAGGAACACAATGTCTAGTAGTTCCATTCCAAGGAAGTTTTTTTTTTTTTTACAATCTGAAGCAATTGTTCTTCCTGAACATACCTTGTGAATAATTTCCTTACTAATGTTGAATCAATGTTATTCCAGTTGGTTTCCAGTAAGTTTATGTTCAAAGCCACTATTAATCTTCCCTCCTATATTTCATGCAAGAAATGTATGAATTCCTCTAGGTCATCTGCACTTGACTTTGGTGGTCTATACACTCCAACAATTGTTATATGTTCCAGGGTTGTCTTTATTGTCACAGTTATACAGTCTGTAGTAGTGGTGTTATCAATTAATATGTAATAATCACAGGTCTCATAACTATCTTTAATCCCCATCATAACACCTCCACCTGATTTTTTGTTATTATGTCTGTTACAGTAAAATCATTTGTACCCTGACAGAGCTGGTTTCCAATCATTGTTCTTTAACCATGCTTCACAAGCAATAATGTGTCACATCAAAAAAGTTCCCCCTGCACGAAAGGTAATTGTACTGCTTAAGCAATGTAAAATCCAAGACCCAAAAGTGTAAGCCAGCAAACTGTGAGGCTGAAAAATAAGTGTATTCAGTTAGTGCAATGCACAAACAAACAGGTTTCAGCTGGTGCACCACACAACCTTCCTCAGTGTAAAATAGAATACATTTCAGATAGACTTTTATACATGCACTTAATTAGATTAGGCTTGTGATTGGATGGTCTAAAATTGTTCATTGAATCCAGGTGGAAATAAAACACCCAGTTTAACAATCCATTTTTAATCCTTTGTGTCAAGAATGGAATTCCACCCCACTTTGTTGGATTTATTCCCTTTTATGATATCTATAACCATGAAACTAAACTCGGCAGATGAATGTTTTAAACAATGTTTATATAAAGCACTGCTTGATTTTTTGTTCTTCATGTCGCTGGTATGCTTAGAGATTCTCAATCTTAGTGGTTGTGATGTTTGTCCTATACAGAAAGAGAGACAGCTGCATGTTGCTAGATATATCAGCCATTCGCTACTGCAATTAGCAAAAAAATTTATATCATAAACTGTGCCACAGTTCTTGTGAATTGTTTGAATTTAAAAACCTTATTACAGTGAGTAAAATGTCCACATGGGGAGCAACCTGTAAGCACCTCAACCGTAGTTTGGACCTCCTGAAATGGTGTCCTGGAATGTGAATGTTTATAACGATTCAAATGGGAAGCAAGATTTCTCCCTTTGTGGAATGAAAACTGGCATTTGTCTGATAGAATATTAGTTAGATTGTGATCACTCTGTAAAATATTCCAGTGTCTATGTACACTGTTGATTAATAAATCAGAATTCCTACCATAAGTGGTCACTAGTCTAATGGGTGCCAAGCTTAGCTGCTCCTGCTGTTTGTAGGGCAAAATGTCTTCCCTCTTGAGTGTATTAGCCCAATTGCTGGCCTGAAGAACATGTCCCATCTGATACCCCCTGTCTATAAACCTTTGAGTCAGATCCCACCTGTATTCCTGAAAAGTTGAATCCATAGAACAGATACATCTCATTCTGAAGTATTGGGATTTGGGGATATTTTTGGCTATATGGGGCGGATGAAAGCTGGATGCATTGAGGAGGGTATTGTACTGGGTATACTTCCAGAAGACTTCAGTACACAAACTATGATCTGGTTTTCTAGAGATGGAAACATCAATAAAAGTAATGATGCTCACATCAAAATTAACCATGAAGTGTAAACCCCATTTGTTTTCATTTAGATAGTCAATAAATTCAGAGAGATATTCCACATCCGACCTCCATACCATCCAGCAATCATCCAAATATCGCCTCCAAATGTCTGTTTCTGTCAGGTACAACTTATGGCATGCATCATAGATGAGTTGTTCTTCAATGAAGGTCATAAAATGGTCAGCATAAATGGGGGCAAAGAATGCCTCCATGGCCGTCCCCTTGATTTGCCAATAGCATGTGCCCTAATAGAAAAAGACATTATTACTTAGGACATGTTCTGTCAGGCCCAACAAAAAAGTGTTGAACCCTGGCTGATATAATTCAGATTTGTACAGCCAGTATTCAATGCCCTCTAACCCAGCAGCATGAGGGATGTTTGTGTAAAGGCCACTAACATCAAGAGTGCACATCAAACATTCTGGTTCAAGTTGAGTGTCTGAAATGATTTTTAGAAATTCTGTGGTGTCTTGTATGCATGATCGGACCCACCGTAATAGAGGTTTGAGATGTTTCATAAGAAACAATGACAATGGTTCAGTGATAGAGCCTGTCCCAGACACAATTGGTCTCCCAGGTGGTTTAACAGGGTCCTTGTGTATTTTGGGCAAAAAATAAATATATTGACTCATGGGATCCTTAATGGTGAGATGTTGCATGACCTTATCACTAATAATGCCTTCTTCCTTGGCTAGTGATAAAAATTTGTCTATCTGTTTTTTGAACCTAAAGGTGGGGTCCAAGGGCATTTCCAAGTAGAACCACCTATCCTGAAGTTGTCTTTTAGCTTCAGAATCATATTGCAGCCAGTTCATTACCACTACTGCCCCACCTTTATCAGCAGGGAGAGAATGACAATGTCTTTGTTATTCTGTAATTCTGTTAATGCTTCCCTTTCGATCTTTGAGAGATTATTTGGTTTATAAGTAATTTCACTCCTGTAGAGTGTAGATCTTTGAGAACACTACTTTGAAATTGATGCACTGTAGGATTCATAGGAGGCATATACCTTGATTTATGGTAAATAAATTCATTTTCCACACCAAAATCAGTAGAGTCCTCAAAATGCAATCTGAGGTTTATGAGTCTACAAAATGGCATTACATCTTGTGCTAAAAGATCCTCAGTAACTAGGAAACCAGGAATAAAACTAAGACCTCTATTAAGAAGATCAATTTGTGTAGTAGACAAACTTACATCAGAGATATTCAAAACATTAACATTATTTTGGTTTATTTCCAAGTTATTTGTTTCAGAAGCCCATCTATGTTGTTTACTTCTTGAATGTTTTCTACCTGCTCTCTTGTATTTTGGCCTAAAGGGGCCGAACTGTATGCCCTCTTGGGAGTAAGTGAGCCTGGTGTGTGTTGCGTATCTGTATCTGTGTATAAAGACAGATCATTAGTAGATGATCCTGTATCTGTAGGTCGCTTTTTCAAGATGGACCTTGGTCGTTTCCTTTTGGGAGTTCTAGTTTCTGTTTGTTGAAATCTGACCTGTTTGCTAATACTGAAAGGGTTACCAAGCTGATAATCTGTTTGGTGACTCTGAAATTTTTTGATCTTCTTGGGTTTTAATTGTTCTTCAAGACCAGATAAGTCTTTGGCTAGTTTATTCAAATTACTAGTAAAGAATGGCTGTCCTTCATATGTCTGTGCATCAGGACATAACTAAGTGACTTCCCCAATTTGCCGATCAATGACTCTATCGTGAAATTTGGCCACGGCCTCAATGAAACCCGTAGTAGCTTGTTGTTGGATGTCCGCCCATTGTTTATTTAGCTCATCATCAGCCTCATTTACTAATGGTTGTGTTCTGATACGTAGTCCCCTGGGTGTAATCCCTTTAGCCATGTAGGCTTTGAAGTGTTTAGAATGCCAGACATGGGACCTGAAAGATCTCATGCTCTTTTGTAGTTTATCAAAACATAAACCACAACTAGACTCTGGGCCTAGGGCTGTACCACTTGGTTCATTATTGTTTGGGGTGCCTAATCCAAAAAACTCCAAATCCTCCCTGTCAGCTGACAAACCCGTTAATAATTTTGTTAATTCCATAATGGCGCAATATATTCCTTGTAAAAAACGTATTAATAGTTCACTAGGTATAAATATAAATAGACCAGCAAACCCATAAAAATAAATTGTTTGTTCCTTGAAAACTTATTGTAAGTTCACTTAGTAAATTATCAAGAGATAATTTAATGCCAATATTAGCCCTTGCTAGATATAATAGCAATGCTAAGCCATGTATGTTGGTCCAGTTTGTATTTGACACTTGTATAGATAGCACATAGAATGAACAATAATAGCCCCTGTCACTGCCGTGAGTGAACCATTCAATTTTGGTCATATGACTCCCTTTCTTCAGGACAGTTCTACGCCCATTCTAAAATAAACTGACATAACATAGCCAGATCTTTGTCTGTAAGATAATAGGTTGTTGGTCTAAATATTAATCAACCCTATATTTCAAGCACACAATATCAACAACAGGTCCAAAGCCTGATCATAAATTACAAAAATTAAATAGTCTGTCAGTTGAGAGTCCTGAATGGAAGTTTGAGATAGAGCACCCCACAACCAGTTCAAAATTTCCTTAATCTAAAAAACTTGGATCCAATATTAAAGTTAGAGTAAAGAATAGAGCCTGAACAATTTATATCATACTCTGTACCACAGTTCTTACTTGTGAATTGTTTGGATTTAAAAACCTTATTACAGTGAGTAAAATGTCCACATGGGAAGCATCCTGTAAGCACCTCAACCGTTAGTGTAGTTTGGACCTCCTGAAATGGTGTCCTGGAATGTGAATGTTTATAATGATTCAAATGGGAAGCAAGATTTCTCCCTTTGTGGAATGAAAACTGGCATTTGTCTGATAGAATATTAGTTAGATTGTGATCACTCTGTAAAATATTCCAGTGTCTATGTACACTGTTGATTAATAAATCAGAATTCCTACCATAAGTGGTCACTAGTCTAATGGGTGCCAAGCTTAGCTGCTCCTGCTGTTTGTAGGGCAAAAGGTCTTCCCTCTTGAGTGTATTAGCCCAATTGCTGGCCTGAAGAACATGTCCCATCTGATATCCCCTGTCTATAAACCTTTGAGTCAGATCCCACCTGTATTCCTGAAAAGTTGAATCCATAGAACAAATACATCTCATTCTGGAGTATTGGGATTTGGAGATATTTTTGGCTATATGGGGCGGATGAAAGCTGGATGCATGGAGGAGGGTATTGTACTGGGTATACTTCCAGAAGACTTCAGTATAGAAACTATGATGTGGTTTTCTAGAGATGGAAACATCAATAAAAGTAATGATGTTTGCGTCAAAATTAACCATGAAGTGTAAACCCCATTTGTTTTCATTTAGATAGTCAATAAATTCAGAGAGATATTCCACATCCGGCCTCCATACCATCCAGCAATCATCCAAATATCACCTCCAAATGTCTGTTTCTGTCAGGTACAAGTTATGGCATGCATCATAGATTAGTTGTTCTTCAATGAAGGCCATAAAAAGGTCAGCATAAATGGGGGCAAAGGATGTCCCCATGGCCGTCCCCTTGATTTGCCAATAGCATGTGCCCTGATAGAAAAAGACATTATTACTTAGGACATGTTCTGTCAGGCCCAACAAAAAAGTGTTGAACCCTGGTTGATATAATTCAGATTTGTACAGCCAGTATTCAATGCCCTCTAACCCAGCAGCATGAGGGATGTTTGTGTAAAGGGCACTAACATCAAGAGTGCACATCAACCATTCTGGTTCAAGTTGAGTGTCTGAAATGATTTTTAGAAATTCTGTGGTGTCTTGTATGCATGATCGGACCCACCGTAATAGAGGTTTGAGATGTTTCATAAGAAACAATGACAATGGTTCAGTGATAGAGCCTGTCCCAGACACAACTGGTCTCCCAGGTGGTTTAACAGGGTCCTTGTGTATTTTGGGCAAAAATAAATATATTGACTCATGGGATCCTTAATGGTGAGATGTTGCATGACCATATCACTAATAATGCCTTCTTCCTTGGCTAGTGATAAAAATTCGTCTATCTGTTTTTTGAACCTAAAGGTGGGGTCCAAGGGCATTTCCAAGTAGAACCATCTAACCGGAAGTTGTCTTTTAGCTTCAGAATCATATTCCAGCCAGTTCATTACCACTACAGCCCCACCTTTATCAGCAGAGAGAGAATGACAATGTCTTTGTTATTCTGTAATTCTGTTAATGCTTCCCTTTCGATCTTTGAGAGATTATTTGGTTTATAAGTAATTTCACTCCTGTAGTAGTGTAGACCTTTGAGAACACTACTTTGAAATTGATGCACTGTAGGATTCATAGGAGGCATATACCTTGATTTATGGTAAATAAATTCATTTTCCACACCAAAATCACTAGAGTCCGCAAAATGCAATCTGAGGTTTATGAGTCTACAAAATGACATTACATCTTGTGCTAAAGATCCTCAGTAACTAGGAAACCAGGAATAAAACTAAGACCTGTATTAAGAAGACAATTTGTGTAGTAGACAAACTTACAGCAGAGATATTCAAAACATTTAACATTATTTTGGCTTATTTCTGAGTTATTAGTCTCAGAAGACCATCTATGTTGTTACTTCTTCAATGTTTTCTACCTGCTCTCTTGTATTTTGGCCTAAAGGGGCCGAACTCTATACCCTCTTGGGGGTAGGTGAGTCTGGTGTGTGTTGCATGTCTGTATCTGTGTATGAAGACAGATCATCAGTAGATGATCCTGTATCTGTAGGTCACTTTTTCAAGATGGACCTTGGTCATTTCCTTTTGGGAGTTCTAGTTTGTGCTTGTTGAAATCTGACCTGTTTGCTAATACTGAAAGGGTTACCAAGCTGATAATCTGTTTGGTCTGTTTGGCTAATTGCAATAGCGAATGGCTTATATATATAGCAACATGCAGCTGTGGCTCTTTCTATATAGGACAAACTTCACGACCACTAAGATTGAGAATCTCTGAGCATACCTGCAACATGAAGAACAAAAAAATCAAGCAGTGCTTTATATAAACATTCTATAAAATATTCATCTACTAAGTTCAGTTTCATGGTTATAGATATCATGAAAGGGAATAAATCCAACAAAGCGGGGTGGCATTCGATTCTTGACACAAAGGAGAAAGAATGGATTGTTAAACTGGGTGCTTTATTTCCACCTGGATTAAGTGAACAATTTTAGACCATCCAATCACAAGCCTAATCTAATTATGTGCATGTATAAAAGAATATCTGAAATGTATTCTATTTTACACTGAGGAAGGCTGTGTGGTGTACCAGCCGAAACCGGTTTGTTTGTGCATTGCATTAACTGAATACACTTATTTTTTCAGCCTCACAGTTTGCTGGCTTACACTTTTGGGTCTTGGATTTCACAAGCAATAATAACATCAATCTTGTGAGAATGGAGATAAATTTTCCAATAAAAACGTTATTATTAATGTTCCTAACAATAACAACGATCAAAGATCCATAAAGTGTTGCTATGTGTGAACTGTTAAATTTTTGTTCTGATAAAATCATACTGCCTTGTGTTTGTCAAATATTGCAAAATATCTGCTGCAAAAATTATCTTCCTTGATCTTGACAAGTGCATGCAACCCTGTCTGAACATGTGTGCCGAAAATTAGGCTGAGATGCTCTACACATTTCCATTTTTTTAAATGGGTCATTTGTTCATGTAAGTATTTGCCCAAACAATCTTCTCCTTCATGGTGACTTGACTCTCCTTTTTATATGTGATTTGTGAAAAATACATCCTAACACCTGTACAAGCTATGTTGTCTAAGAGGGCTGTAAGTTCCCTACAAACAGTCAAAGCGTCTTTCCAGATGAGATCATTTGTACCGACATGAGTAAAAACAGATCCATACTTTCTTACATTAAGCGATTCCAAGACTTGTCTCACATCCTCTATTTTTTAACCTGATAAGCGTAATACTATTCAATGTTCATTATCTTTTTTGCTAATTAAGCATCAGTTCATCTAATAATTGAATCTGAAATTGTAAGAATATCTTTTCTGACCAGATCTGAAGAATCTTCAGCTTCTAATTTGGTAATAACTTCTCTATCATTAGTTACACTGGAATGGTCTTCACCAACATTAGTCTTAGTAATTCCATTGTTTTCATTGTGTTTTACATTTACAAGCATACAGTTCTCATTCAGCTGTCTTTATACACCCACAGCTTGTGCCATGTTGTCAGCGTCTGTCTTTCTCATCTTTTTTTTCTTATAATAATGTTCTTCAGTCCTTCCATGTTCAACTTTGATTTCTTCCTTTTCACCTGCCCCTTGCCTCTTTTTTATACCTTCTCTTTGGGAAAAATGCTGTCTTTTTCTGTAAGCTGAAAGTTTTCTGATAGAAAATGTTGTCATTCCCCTTTACATAACAAAGCAGTGTCCTTTTAGTGTGCATTCTCTTTACAGATATTTATCATGTTTTTTTCTTCCTTATTATTTGTTGTGAACTTCTTCCTTTCCTTTTTTTCAATTTCCTTCCAAACACTCTGAATCCTCAGACTGCTGATTACTTGTATCCAAATTCCAAAGTTGTCAGGGGCATTGTCTTGTTTCATAGGGGTTGAATGATCTTTACAAACACTAGACACTTCCTTTCCTAAATGTGTTCTGTTTGTTCTTTTCCCAACATTACTTATCTCACCAGTCCAGTCATTAATTTATTTAACAGTTCTCCAAGCTGTGCCAATTGCACAAGTGCAATTGTCATCAGTAAGTCTACAGTTTGCTATTAATAATGATAAGCAAATCATCCAACTTTTGACATGAGGAACACAGATCACCAGTGTTATGAGGTATTACATTTAAATATACATAGCACTTACTACACCATTCAAGATATTTGTGCTTCAGTAAATCATTAATTGCATACTCATTTAAGGAATCCATTTTCAGCTGCAAATGAATACAAAATTCTATAAGAGAATAATCATCAAAAGCATTTGCAACAGAATTCAAACAGAAGGTAAACCAACTTCTATGTGAAAAATCACTCAAACAATATACAACTAAATACTAAATTAAATACAGTAAAGTTGTTGCTCTGATTGTACATGTTCTGAAAGTCATCCAAAAGTTGGAATTCCTTTACATCACTCACGAATATGCACAGTAGCTTCTGCTCACTATTGCTCGCAGTTGCACCTCTTTTTAAAAGTAAAGATCAATAAATCACAAACCAAGACAATATTGTCTACATAAGCTCTGGATTGTCCTTTCTGCAGTCTGTGTGACTTTATAGCTGACGTGGTCCCTTACGGTGGCTAGAGTTTGCCTGTCTAAAACCGATCCCTTTCTAATGTCAAACAGTGAAAATTAAAGGTAAAACAACAAAATATTAATCAAAGTAAATCTTCTTGTATACAACCTATCCCTTCTTTCCTACAAACAGTGAAAAACAGTAGTAAGAAATAAAATATAAACTTAAATAAAACTTCTCTTACCAGGCATCTCCACAGTCAATCACAAACCAAGGCGGGATTGTTTAGATAAGCTCTGCATGTAGGTAGTAAGGATATTTTTTTTCATAGAGGAGTTCGCAGTATTGACTGATCCTCCTGATGCAAAGCAAGCTATATTGGTAAATTCATTTTTGTGTGAGAGAGACTAGAAGCAGGGTGCGATCTTTTGGTTAGTTTTACACTCAGCTGTCACTAAACCAAGCTATCCTAGATACTCCAAGCTGGGCAACTTGACACTGGCTGCCCAGTAGCTTATTGACCCAGATCTGTAGGCTTTTATGGCAAACACACTGGCAAGTAGAAACACAAAGACCCCTCAGTGGGAGGGAAGCATGGGTCCCTGGTGTAGGTCAAAGTGGGCTGGGTCCTGAATCCACTTAGCAGCAAATAGCCATGCGCATTTTGCAAATATTATACATCACATATATTCTTTTATATATTTATCAATTCAACATTACATAAATTGACCAGTTTCCACCTTCCCTTAAACCTCACTCCTCCTCCAAAACATTTGGCATGTACTGTCCCCACAATTTGTACTTTTTCTGTGTAATTTGCACCTACCATTTCCTAAAGATCCCACTTCCAGTTCTTTTATCTCAGTTACAATATTCAATATTTAAAATACAGTTGGTTTACACTTTGATTTGCATTTTCTGGTAACTGCTTTAATGGCAAACTCCAGAATTAAACTTTATTCCTTATAGGGAATTCAGATATTGTACTCCAACTTGAAATAATAATAATAATAATAATAATAATAATAATAATAATAATAATAATAATAATTTCCTTAGTTACACCCATTTCTTCACCCAATATTTCTGACAAAGTACCCTGTAGAGACTTTTAAAGTCTGCAAACCATTACAGTCCCAAAACATATGTTTCCAGTTACCTCTTTCTCTATCACACCTCCAACATTTGCTAATACCGATGCAAACACTTCCAAGCAAAAATCCTAAATATTCTAGATTTTGTTGCATATTTGGGAGCCATGTACATGTTCTTCCATTGTTTCCTTGTGAATTGCTTAGGATTCCCCTTTCCTGTTCCATTTGCCTATACTCATATATTAAATTGTTGACAGGGAAGGTAGTCACTAGCCTGCAGTCCAAGTGTTTTCTTGGCTATTCCCATTCTATTACCTTTTCCTGTGTAGATATTTGCTCCCAGTACCTTGGTTCCTTTGCCAGTTGTCTCCAATAAATTCCAGCCCCCTATTGCTTATTATCTGTACTCTTAACTGCAGTCATCTCTATCGGCAAAATCACCTTTCTCCATTCTCATGCTGTCTTAGTTCTTAGAATACTGTATTCAAAATCCCACTCTCTTCTTATTTTTTGAATTTGCCCCCTGCTTCATCACCCCTTTCCACTTTGAATTATAGCTTTCTGCTTGTGTTATGCATATGAGCCTTAAGTAGCTCTAAATGCCCCTTCAAATCAAGTAATCCTATTCAACCATGTTCTATCAGAAGAATCTACTTATCCCATGTGACTCTTGCCCTTTTCCCCTTCCAGATAAAATCCTTCAACTCTTTATTAATTACTGTCCACAACTTATACTCTGGTTTATAAAAAATATGCCTGACCTGTATATAAAACTAGAGGGACTAAAACATATTTACTGCTTGTATCTTGCTATCCATATCCATGATCAAGAGCTTGCAGTTTCTCAAGTTTTGTATTATCTTTTGTTTAGTCTGTTGCCACATACCATTAGCTGCTGCACCAGAATCCTTTTTAATCCATACTCGTAAATACTGCATTTTATCATGTCCCCATAACTATGGGTATTGTTGGAGCAATTCACATGTGGGTACATATTTTCTTACTATAGGCTTTGTTTTATCTTTATTATTAATTTTATATCTCAGTAAGACTTGAAACTGCCCCAAAATGTTCCACAACACTGAGATTTCCCTTTACAGCTTTATCAGGGATAAAATAATATTGTCTGAAAATAAAGTAAACTTTTCTTAATTACCATACCAATTATATCTTTGAATTTCTCAGTCCCTTATTGTGTTTGCCAAATGGCTCTAATTATGAAGAAAATAACAAAGGGTACCTGCCTGATTCCTCTGTTCAAATACAACTTGTCAGAAAGAAGCCCTCCCATTTTAATTCTTGTCTCCAATCCCTCATATATCCTCCTAGCTGACCTTATTATTGTATCAGGGAATGTAAATGCTTCCATTGCTTTAATCATACAATCCAAGCTTACTCTGCCGTATGCTTTCTCCAGATCAAAATCCACCAACAACAGCGGTATTTTCTTATACTCTGCTTCTGGATCATCATTGTTCTAGTAACATTGTCAACTGTTTGCATCCCATTGTCATTTTCAGCAATTGTAGAAATAAACACTTTATAATCATGGTTTACAGTTGAAATGGGCCTCAGTGACTTTGGGTCTGATGGGACTTTACAGCCTTTAGGTATTACAGCCACCACAGCTTTCTTTCTGTATGCGGGTGGTTCCCTTCTTTTTAAAATTCTGTTAAACAAATCCTTCCAGATCTTTATCACATACTTCCCACCAAGCTTCCAAACTTCCACAAGAGTAACATCTACTCCTGGAGACTTTCATGTAGGTTGATTGTATGTCACCATTTTCATCTCATCTATCTTAATTAATTGTTGAGCCTTATCCACCTCTAACATTGGCATTTTTAAGTCTCATTTGATATTTCCAAGTGTGCTCTTTCTTGATTTCCAATCTCACTGCTTTTTACACATTTTCATAACATTTCCAAAATATCTCTATTACCTCTACAGGATATCTGGTTATTTTTCTTGTTATAGGCTCCCTAATTCTGGCAACAATCCTTTCCTTTTTCTGTTGCTTAAGTTATTATGCTAAAAGTTTTTGTGATCTGGAGTTATTACCACAAAACATTTGCTTAGCAGCAATCCTTTTTTTTAAACACATGCATATTATCCCGATACTCTCTTATTTTATATTTAGCACTCTACAATTGTGCCTCTTCTTGCTATGTGAGATATCCTTTATTCTGAAATGTTACAACCTTTGCCCGCTCCACTAAATAATTCCTGTTACTTCTTAACCATACCTATTTTTTCTTTTATTTCTACCTTATTCTTTAACTTTACTTTTATTTTATCCAACTCACTAGCTATTACTTCTGAAGAAATGTGCATCTTCCCTAATAACTCTCAAATAATTGCCACTACCCATTCATTATATTCTTCGTTTTTTAACAGGTGGGTGGAGAAGTACTTTACTTATCCTGCATTTTTATCTTAGTTGTTATTGGCGAGTGAACTGAAATAGTTACTGTATATGTGTCAAAGCTTTCAGTTAAATGCACATGTTCCTGTGAAATATAATTTATGTCTAGTCATTCCAACGTATTCTACCTGAGGGAACAATATGAAAAGTCTCTCAGAGTTCCTACTACTAAATTCATATCTCCCATACCCAATATTGTTTATAAATTTCTTTAGAAATGTACCCTTTTTGTTATATGTTCCCTTCTATTGTATGTCCCCCATATATATCCCTCCTCACTGTTGCAAATCAAATTCCACTTCCCACCTAAAAGTAATATTCCTTGCTGAAACCTGATTATTTCTCAAAAAAATTTCTTAAGCTCCATAATAGCAGTTTTAGGTTGAACATAAATATATGCCAACTCAGTCATTATCCCTTGCCAGTAGCCTATTACTACCACAAATCTACCCATTATCATATTTTCCCTCTTCTTTCACTTTTGGACCTCCTCTAGCAATTAGTATAAGTAAGTCTCCTTTTCCATTTCCCTGACACTCTGCTGAATATCCCTCCTGAAATCCTATGTTTATCAAATTCACATGCTCATTTCTTTCCAGGTGTGTTTCATGTAGCATTTTCTTTTTGTCTGTACCTGTGAGGCCAATCACATTCCAAAATAATATGTTTAGTGTAGCCATTATGATAAGAAGTTAATATTCACACATATTAAGTATAGTATATTTTTAAATGTCTATTTACAGCTTTCATGCTACATGCATCCACTAATTTTTGATAGGTTGATATTTTGTGCAGTTTTTTCTTGTCATCTCTGTTTGAACCTATGTCATATTTTATGTTTTAATGTAAGTCCTCAAGCAAGAAAACAAGTACACCCCCATAAGACCCCCATAACTTATTAACTTAAAACAAACACACAATACTACTATGTACATCTTCAAATAATGAAGTTTGACCTTCTTGATAGGAACTATTCTCACAAATCGACATCTGTAAACATATGTACAGGCAAAACTTAACCTAAAATTAAGATTATTCAAGTTAAGACACATGTTACAGTCTGTGCTCCTACTTATTGCTGTCTGTTCTTGTTTTATCTTTATTCCCCACCCACATGTGAAAAAACAGCTTGTTGTTTTCAGAAAACATTATTTTTTAGCTTTAAAAAGTATTCTGATTTTTATTATACAAGTCAGCTTGTCTCCATGGAAACCTAAGAATAAAATGGACATCTTCTGTCAGCTACAGCCTTCTCAAACTGAACATTTGCTAAAGGAAAGCATTTCATTACATTTCAGTGTTTTATATTTACTTGCTTACACACACACACACACACACACACACACACACACACACACACACACACACACACACACACACACACACACACACACACACACACACACACACACACACACACACACACACACACACACACGGGCTTTAATCCAGACATTCACCTAGAGAAAACATGTCCTCTCTGCATATGTTATAATCTGTTCACTTTTATACCCCGTCCCCCACCTCGATGACCCAAGACTACTGCATATTAATATAAACATGCTTTCTAGCCTTTTTTCTCTTCTCACGCTGCATGCCTACATTTCAGAAGAAAAAGAGCACTTGCTTGCTTTAGTATGTTTATCACATACAGCAATAACTGAAAAATCTTTACTATATAATATGCAGTTTATATCATGAAATGTTTTTTTATAAATTCTGTTAACAAAATTTGTTTTACTTAGTTATTTTTCTCCTTTCCACTTAGTGTCATTCCAAACATTAATGACATGAAGTGGGGTATACGCTTTTTAGTCCCCCAGCAGTTTAACATAGTCAATGAAAGTTCAATATTTTCCCTTTTTCTTTCAAAGCTATATTTCACAAATGTGATCAATGTTTTTTCACTAATTTCAGTGTTGCTGATCTTCTTCCTGTTTATCTCCATCTCCCAGTTCCAGACTCCAGTTCATATCCAAGGAACTCCTAATTCTTCTACTCACCTCCGGTGCTTTTTTCTGTCCCCAAAGCATTTTCTTTGGGTACATTGAAAAATATTTCAGTGGCAAAGTCTCTCTATCAGCTTTATTATGAGAAGAATGAAAAGCAGAGTTCCCTTCTGTTTTTGACTCACTTTTTGTTGGACAATCCTTTGTATTTCCTCCTTAGCCTATTTTGCATAACAATGGCTTTGATCCCACAGAAAAAAAAAATATTCTAAAGACAGCTGAATACAATAGGTTTAAGCTCAAACTTCCCTCTCAACATTTCCTGATTTCTGGGATACTCTTGTTCTCTTCTTCCTGGAATACAGTGTATAATCATTTTCCACAAACACTCTACTGTCTCCGGTTTTTAATACTTTGCCCTTCTGCCCAAATTTTGTCAGGATCAACTTTTTTCTGTTGGTATGACTGCATCTTTATTAATACAGGTTTTGGCTGCTTTCTCATGGCCAGGTTTGGAGCATAAACATGCTCTGCACTTTCAATTAACAGTTACTGCTGTGGGATACCAGTCCAGTTGTTTATTTGTGCCTTCATAAAATTAAGACAGTCTGTCCCTTCTAGTTTCTATGGTACAGCAGGAAAACTCAGTTTTTTTTTCATGCATGCTCTGTACTCTATCCTCTAACTCTACCATTTTTTGAAATAGCTCTTTGTGAACAGTCTCATACTTATCCAGCCCCTTCTTCATTTCAGCCCCTGAGTGCTGCAGTTTTATCAGTTTATCTGCATAGCTGTTTAAAGCTTCTTCATCTTTTCCCACCTTTTATTTTTTATTTGAGTTGATATACTCCTTCAGTGTTCTATTTTAATCAGCTCTTAGCACATTTGATTTCTTTCTTTCTTCTTTAGATTACAGGAAGCCATGTCTTGCACCAAAGCTGGAACTTGAACTGCTTTCTTTTTGCTGAACAGCTGCAGAATTATTTCCAGTAAGTGTTCTCTTTTCACCTTTTCAAATGTATATTTATTCAGGCTACACTTTGCAGCCCACATACCTCATTCCAAGTTCACCATGTGCAGACTTTTTAAACATGGGTACAGTCTATGGTCCCCAGTACCTCAGAGAAATGGGCTACATCACAGAAATCTCACATGGTGATGGTTCTCTCATCTGGGATTTGTGGGGACCACAAATGATCCTCCACATGCTAAAACAAGGTATTAAGAAATTGAAGTATTCTCAAGTCAGACATCTGACATTCCCCCAAAGTATCCCAGTAGGTCTCTGAAATGTCCCTGTAGCTAAACTGTGTAAAGGCACACATACCTTAGCATCCATTGGGATAGGTAATCCACAACTTCAACAGAGCTGCAGACATGGCTGACACAGGTTCATAGGTTCACAGGTGTGTACAAGGTTAATTACCATTGGGGTCTTTATATACTTAGCCATGCATACCAAATCTCTGATAAGTTATGGTGTCCATGATAAGTATAAGCAGAGGCTTGGGAAAGGAAATATTTAAAAGCAGGAAGCTTGGAGATGAACTATTTATGGTCTGCCTGTGCCCATTAGACACAAACCTGTCAAATCAGGGATACATTTCCTGTTTCCCATCCAATTGTACA
Source organism: Protopterus annectens (assembly GCF_019279795.1). NCBI lineage: Eukaryota > Metazoa > Chordata > Ceratodontiformes > Protopteridae > Protopterus > Protopterus annectens. Next base: position 62,818,638 of record NC_056731.1, read on the forward strand.
AGTTACACTTGAATTGGGTTTGTGAGCAACTATGCTTCACATGGATGGGGAGCCTACTCCATAGAAGGGTAGTCTCTGGGATACATACCGGTCTCTCCAGCAGGTCCTATTTATATAATCTTGGTACTGTTAGAAATGCAGAATTTCCATCAGAATGGGGTCTGATGATACTTTGTATATGAGGCATAGTTCTCCCCTTAACAGCCTGTAGGAGACAGAATACAGGGATAGGGCTTTGAGGTGGTCTGAACAGGATATGTTATTTACATCCTGTATTCTTTTAGTGAGGAACCTCTGTGGATGTTCCAGTTGCTGAATGTACCTAGTTAGGTACATACCAAACAGGGAGTCATTGTACTCAATGATAGGTCTGATGAATGCCACATACAATGGAACAATGACCTCCTTGAACCTAGATGCCACATCTTTATTTATATGTTGCATGACATAGAATGATTTCCTCAGTACTGTAGACACATAATGGCCAAAGGCTAATTACTGTCTCCGTGTGTCCCCCAACCACCGACTACTGGATTGATTTTTTGAGGTGTGCTGTCATTATGATAGTTACCATGGGTGGCTGGCTTCCAGAAGGATATTATTATGCATTTACTGGTATTTAGTTTTACTCCATGGTTCTGACACCAGCTGTCTGTGTTAACCCTACTTAGAGAACAATAGTGTTGGCTGGGGATTGTATGACTGTTCCTAATTTGAAATCATCTGGATATTTGTTCAGCCATAGGCCCTTGACATTGGCCTTGACTTCATAGAAGTAGATGATAAAAAGGAGCAGTCTCAGGATCAATCCCTGAAGGATGTCGCTGGTGACTGGCATCTTTATAGAGGTGGTAACTTCCCGGGTCTTGTTTGTGAGCCAGCTGGATATCCATCAGCTGACATAAGAGTTTCTACTTAACCTACCGAGTTTCACAACAAAGCCTAAGTGCTGCATTGTATCAAATGCTTTGCCCAGGTCAAGGTAGGCATTTTGAACAGGATTTGCTCTTATCTATTACTTTAATGACCTTCTCAAACATGTCCATCAGGTTAAGCAGACATGAACTGCCCTTGACAAAATCAAACTGGGTTGGGTTCAGTGTCTGGAGGTTTCATATGTCATTATTGATCATTTCTATAATAATTCTTTCCCTGGCTTTGCATATGACACTAGTGAGACTTATGGGTCTGTAGATGGCCCGGCATTGTGCAGGGGATGATGGTTGCTGCTCTTCAGTCATGAGGCACAAAGCCTGTTTGGATGCTACAGTTAAATAGTGATTCCAGATGGCCAGCTAGGTCTTATTTCATGCTATTTATAAGGCAGCCTGGGATACTGTCAGGGCCCATTGATGCAGTGTTCTTGGCTTTATATAGAGCATTGAGGACCTGTTCCTTAGTGATAGTAAGGGGAGTTGTATTTTGATGGCATTTCCTGAGGAGAGGCTGGGGGTGGGTGGAAGGGGGTAAAGTTGAAGGTGAACTTATCTGTCAGTAGCTTTGCTATATCTTCTGGCTCAGTATAGGTGGCTCCATTAACAACAAGCTCTGCACAGAACTGTCTATTGCCTTTTGGTTATCCTTTACCTGGGAGGCCAAATTTAACTCAAACTTGGCTTTTTTAGACTTTATTTGTTCTATGAGTTATATGTTTAATTTAATGAGAGTGCTTTTATCCTTCTGTGTTCTACACTTCCTAATTCTTCCTACTGTTATACAGCCTAATGATGTTGTGATTCCACCAAAGTGGCTTGTTTTTTTGAGTTAGTTCTGTACTTGCTCCTGGTGGGTACAGCTAAATCTAGGAAGCAGTTAACATGCGTATACAGGGTTTTTGTGAGCAGCTTTGTGTAGGCAACAATGTTCTCAGGGAGGGCTTGAAATTTTGCCAGGTTATCATTTAATAGAAGGAAGTTAGCCTTAGAGCAGTTTCTGAACATTCAAGATTTAGCTGAAGTTCCAGGTTTTATTTTTACTCCATAAGAGACCATTTTGTAGACTGACCTTATCAAAGTGTATATTACACTAGGGGATGTGTAGCATTCTCCCATGTTAGTGAGGATAAGGTCCAGTATGTTTGCACCCTGGTCAGCGTATTGAAAATGTAGTCCAGGGAGTTTGTGTTTACAAAATCTAAAAATCTCTGTGCCTGCACATATGGTACTGCATATGATTCGTAGTTAATAGTGGGGTAATTAAAGTTGCCCATAAATATGGTTTTAGGTTGTATGGTGAGTATTTCCAATAAGCATAAGTACTTATTATGGGTTTCCTGGGTCATAGAAGTGGACCTATAACTTGCAAGTGATATAGAATTTTGCCTATGGTGATTTGAAGTTGGAGAAGCTCATGTGCATTGTCCTGTGACCAGCCTTGAGGTATATTTATTTTTAAAGTAAATCAAGACAACTCTACCTTTAGTTCCTGTCTGTGTAGTAGCTGGTCTAAATGTGTGGAAGACATTATAGACTTGAACTCCTGGGTTCTGTCTGTGGCTTTAAACCATATCTAAGTGACTGCACACATGTCAGCATTCTCTAGGGTGAGGAGTGCTTGACGGGATTAGGGTTTCTCGTTTAGACTCCTAGCATTGAGCAGTGACACCTTTAAATTTTCTTGGTTTTGATTTGATATGCTGGAAGTTTTTTCAGTCTGGCACTGCCTAAAAAAGGCACTATGGTGGAGGACAATATTTGAGCTAATATTCAAAAGCCTGGAGGGGAGAGGTGCAGACCATCCCTGGCAAAGTAGCATGGTCTGTTAACCATATCCTTCCATGCTGACAGTGTTGCAACCTCCTTAGAATGACACCAGAAACTAAGCCAATTAAAGTTAGTCATCTTCTGTTTGTATTCTGGCATCATCGTTGGAGAAAGTAGAATGCTGCTCAGTGCTACAGTCATAAGAGCCTGCAACACATATTCCAAGAGCTCCATGATGTCTCTCTTTATATAGTCTAGGGACTATGACTGACTCATACTGGTATTTGTCGTCCAATGACCTGAGTGTCTGCATAATATGGTGGACCCTAGTCCCTGATAAGCAACTGACCATGACTTTCTCCTTACTCAGCCTGGTGAGAGGGATATCAGTATGTCTGTCTCAACAGAGTTTCCAATGACCAGAATTTTGGATTGTGTTCTGGCTTCTTTTATGGGCTTAGAAGTAGAGGCTCCATGAAATGTGTCTGTCTGCATTGATGTTGATTTTGCTTTGAATGAGTGCATTTGAGGCTGCTGAGGGCATCTGTTATATGTCCATCATTTAGGAAATCTTTGGTGTCGAAGTGCCCCAGCATATGTGGGTTTATGTGTCTGCTTCATGCTTTGTGTATGATGGGTGCAAAGTGTGTACTACTGACAATGTGATTGAAATTAGGATTGGTTTTATGTGAAAGCTTTGCTTCCAGTGACATTGTGTAAATACATCTCTCACATACCTTATTAGATTGTTTGAGAATTAGCTGGTTGTCATTAAACATGAGGCAATTTCTACATTGCCGTAGGATGCCCATATCCATCAAGCTGGTACCCGGAGATAGTGGGAAAGTTCATATCCATGGCAGCACAGTCTTTTTTATTGATTAGACTGTTGTACTGAGAATAGACAGTAAAGTCAGGAGTATCTGATTTGCAACTCTGGGGGCAGTGCTTATCATTATGCAAACTAGTTGTCCTGTGTGTAACTAGATATTGGTAAAATTTCAAGCAGAAGCATAGCTGGTTCAGCCAGCATCCTGGGCTGGTATTTGGAACCAGTCTCCCACCCATTTCTCTCTTCAAGCAAAACAAAAGCACTGCCCTGTAATAAGCTGATCGATACACTGTAAGTGATTGGCTCATTACAGTTAAATCTATGTCCCCCCCAGCTCTTTCACTGGAGAGACCCCCCCACCAAAAAATGGATGTTGCTTTTACTGGTACACCAACCAAGTGGTCAGATGCATGGCACACATCCCTCACTCCTGCCTCAGTCATTCAGGCCCCATTTCTGTGCCCTCCTCCCTACCCTCCCTCAACATAATTTCTTTTAAATGGTAGCGAACAGTTGCTACAGTTTTATACCTTGCTTGCATGAAATGCTACAATGCTCATCCTTTAGTTAAGAAAAAAATATTTTAAACTGTAGCAAACTGCTTGCTGCAAATGTAGCGAATAGTTGGCTACAATTTATTCGCTGCATGCTCAGGTTTTAGTTAAAAACAAAAAACTAATTTCTACCAATGTAGCAAGCATTTGCTACAGTTAAGACCATGTACAGAGTGGTACAGTGCTCAGGTTTGACCACAAATGCAGTACTGGCTTTTAAAAGCCAGTATTATATTAACAAAAGACTGGAATTAGCTAGTCACACCCCCCCCCCAACACTTTGCACCCGGGGCAGTTGCCTCTCTCACCCTATCCTAGTTATGCTACTGATTTCAATGGTGCTTTTATAGGAAAAATCCTTCATCTATACACAGTAATGTCAAACACTTGAGGGGGACTACTAAAGTAGACCATAATAATTTATGGATGAAGTATTTAGAGAGATATTCTGAAGTTTGGTTAGAGAGTAACTAATCAAGCAGTAGTTGTTGAAAAGAAAGAAAGAAAGAATTAGTTTTGTCAAGAATGATGAATAGCGGGGATTCACCTAATTGGCTTCTACCTTGCTACTACTAGTGCTGGTCTGACACAACTTCAGTCTGCTGGGGTACAATGCTTCTCTGCTTCTTCTCTCATGGGAAGCAAAACAGTAGCACTAATCACAAGATGAGAACCAGGCCACAGGCTCTTTAGTCAGGGCCGGTGCTAGTATTTTGTGGGCCCCCAGCAAGTTTCAAGTTGGGGGCCCTACCAAGGAGATTATAAAAAGTGTGACCATATTGCCATCACGCCTCCTTCCCTATCAAGCTCATGCAGCACCATTTAACAATCACTGTGTAGTATTATTACACTGCATCAATCACTGTGCAGTATTATTACATTGCATCAATCACTGTGTAGTATTATTACATCGCATCAATCACTGTGTAGTATTATTACATCGCATCAATCACTGTGTAGTATTATTACACTGCATCAATCACTGTGTAGTATTATTACATCGCATCAATCACTGTGTAGTATTATTACACTGCATCAATCACTGTGTAGTATTATTACACTGCATCAATCACTGTGTAGTATTATTACATCGCATCAATCACTGTGTAGTATTATTACATCGCATCAATCACTGTGTAGTATTATTACACTGCATCAATCACTGTGTAGTATTATTACACTGCATCGGTTCTGATTTTAATCATTTCATGGATTTAGCTTAAGTTCTCTACCATCTGCAGAAAGTTATATATTCTGTTGTCCTCCTGTGGTATTTCATCACTATGATATGCTAATAAATGACAACAATTAATATGCAAGCTGTGTGGTATCATTAATTTATTCTATGACAACAGGAAAAATACTGCAAATATACTCTAAATGCCATGGCCAACGTACTGCAATTCCTGGAGCATAAAGCCTAGAAAACATAGTCTAACAGTACATTATAGCTACAATTCTATCAATTTGACTATGTTCAAATTCAAACAGGATCCTTTATGCAAAAACAATTACTTTCAGGGGCAGTCTAAGAGTTGTAGAAAGGTTTAATCTAAAGAAGTCTGGTGTAGATTACACAGCTACAGAGTACTGAAAGGAAAGACACAGGAGATGCAAAGAGCACTGTGATCTAGCCATTGTGATACCATGGCAGATGTGTCTGGGATTCAATTATGTTTTGTTTTAAGCTCCCCATTGAGGAATAGAAGCTACATACGTATTAATCCTCACAAAGTGGTGTGGGAGTGCAACCTTCCTAGATGCCCAAAGTGAGAAGTTTGTTACTAAATTGTGAGATTGTGCAAGGAAGCAAACACCCTCAAGCAAACTGAACAAGTATGCACTTTATCAAAATTAAGAGTCATTAAAGAAATTCAGCTGTTTCAGGTACTACACACACTACAAGTTTAAGGCTCACAGTAGTAATCATCTAAAACAGAAAACACTTTATTTCTATTATATATCAGGTTATTTACTTTTTTCTCCCAGTCACAACCCTTTTTTCCCAGAAGGCACAACTGTCCAAACAAGAGAATTCTGGAGAAATAGGAGATAATCCTAAAGCAATGTGCCAAGATGTCACTGTAGCAGTTGGGTGGGGGTTACAAATATCAGGTGAGGGAAGACGGCATCACCAGCGTGACAGTGTTTTTCCTGATTACCCAACAATAGATGGCATATATGATAAAGGTGACAGCCCAAGTCACATCCTTCACATTCTTGTCTCAACCTGCTATAGCAAAAATAAAAAAAAAAATATTGCACAGTAAAGGGAAACCAAAACACTAACTTTATTTGTGTCAAATTTTGGCTTGCAGTGGAGTTAAAATGTTCAAAATTTTAAAGATGCCAGCTCAACAAAATAAAGTACGAGGCATTTAAAATGTGGAAAATAACCAGTAAGCGGTTAGTGCATTCAAAATGCTATACTATGTGATATTTATGGGTAGAAAACAATATATTTCTCACATCCTTGCCTAAGTGTGGCATTAACTATGCTGCTTCGTAAAGTTAGTCTCTGTACAGTTTCCTCAACTGTGAATGATGACTCACACTTTGAGAGCTGACCTACCTCCATGCAGCAATAATTTCAAAGTAATTTAATATAGCAAACACCTATTCTATGGCTCCTTTGGAACAAATGAAAGGCAGGGCTACAGACACCTTGCTAAAAAGGCTTTCCCAGGGCCAAAAATCTGGATATTCTTAAAAATCTGGGTAGTTCAGATATTTGCCTAACATCGACAATCAAAAGAACTGACCCAAGAGACCACATATTAAGGTAAACCCAATCAGGAAGCTAGAACTTGTTTTTTTATTGCTACAGCCAATTAGGTCCCTTGCTTCACTGAAGCGGACCTGATTGAGAGCAGCTAACAAGTAAAGCAAGGGACTTGATTGGCTGCAGCCATTAAGGAAGCACGTTCTTTCAGGAGAAGAAAAAAACAAAACAGAATCGAGCGACGGCACTGCCGAATGAACAAGCGATTTTGAAACCCGTGGCCGCTTCATATGGGGGCCCTTGTATGTGGGGAGATAATCGGGGGCTCAGGTTTGGCAGGTGCCTAATGCCGACTATGTCTTTAGTGATCAACAGTCTTGTCCCAGATGACGCAGAGGTCCATAGGCTTGTTGTAGCCTTTTCCTTGAATAGTAACCAGACCAATCAGGAAAGTCTCACAAAGACACTCACTGCCCAATCAGAGACAGCCAGGAATCAGTGTCCACTGCTCGCTCTCTCTCTCTCTCTCATCAGTAGCAAAACAGTAGCACAAATTCCAATCTAGCACTCTAAAGCACTTATCAGGCTTTCTTGTGATTAGAAGCCTCCAAGAAATAATGTCTCTATGCTCCTTCTCTCACCAGAAACAAAACAGTAGCACTAATCCCAAGATGGCTACTGAGGGGCAGGATGCGGTCTCCAACGATTGCTCGTCCTGGACCTGATGTCGCAGATTTTAAAGGAAAGATGGAAAAAAAATGGGTAAACATCCTAAGTGTTGCAGTGTGCACTGAGCAGATAGATATGAAAGAGTGTGTAACTCAAGCTTTAGCAGTCTAAGGGGAAAGCCAGTTATTTTCAAACAGCAAGACAGATTGGATAGGGGTGGGCACTTAATATTCTGGCTCTATGGAATACCATGGAAGGGCCAAGGGGGGAGTGACTTCACAATATGATAATTTTGCACTTTCTGATAAAAGCCAATGAAAGTGGAGAGGAAATGTGCAGCATTTCCATTAGGGCAGGGTTGGAGACTGCCCTATAGGCCAGGCACAAGTCACCTTTCAGCAGCCTATAAGATATAAAGTAAAGTGTTGGGGCTTTCAGCCTGTTCACGTAGGTCATGGTTTGGAGTCCCTATAGTTACTGAGTGAGAAACCTTTGAGGTCTCTCCAGCGGCTGCAGGTGATGGGTGAGGTACATTCAAAAGAGTGCATTACACTCTATTAGTGGTGTGATGAGGGTCGAGTACAATGGAGTTATAACATCCCTTGACCTGGATGCTATGCCCTTGCTTATGAGGTGTGCTATGTAGAAGGCTTTCCCTACTATTGCAGAAACTTAGTGCTCAAAGTTCAGATTGCCATCAACCTGAGTTCTCAAGTCTCACACCATTGGGTTGGAACGCAGAGGGGTGCTGTCAATATTGCAATTTGTAGAGAATTCTGTTTTGCCAAAGGGAATAATAATGCATTTTTTTGCATTTAGTTTTAGATCATGGGTGTGACACCAACCATTTGTTTGTGTTAGCCCTTCTTGTAATATGCTAACATCATTGGAGACAAAATGATTGCTCCCCGTTTGCAATCATAAATAAACTTGGTGAGCCAAAGGCTGTCTACTTTGGCCTGGACCTCTGAGAAATAGTTGCCAAACAGTAAGGGGTTCAGCTCAGATCCCTTTGGTACACCACTGATGACAGCTCTACTGGTAGAGGTGGAGTTACCAATTTTGACAAAGTGTGTTCTGTCGGTAAGCCAATTGGCTACCCATCTAGTAACATAAGGGTTAATCCCTACCTGGGAGAGTTTCTCAATCATGCCAGAGTGGGGAATTAAGTTGAAAGTCTTGGCAAGGTAGAGATAGGCTGTGTGCACTGACTCAACTTTGTCCATGGCTTTGGAGACAATCTCAAAGAAGTCTACCAGGTTTAATAAGCATGATCTACCCTTAACAAAGCCAAACTGGGTTGGTTGCAGTGTTTGGAGGTTGCCTATGTCCTTGTTGATAAGGTCCATGATAAGCCTTTCCATGGCCTTACAGATGAGGTTGGTTAGGCTTATGGGTCTGTAGTTCCCAGGGTGAGTTGATGGCCTCCCTTTGTGCATAGGTATTACTGTTGCTGTTCTCCATTCTGCAGGAACATAGCCAGTTCTCAAGCTATGATTAAAGAAAACACCAACTGGATCTGCTAGGCCTTGTTTTATCTTGTTTAGTAAACAACCTGGGATATTATCTGTTCCCACTGAGGTCATATTTTTGGCCTTGGCAAGTGCAGAGATGACCTGTTCCCTAGAGATACTAGGCAGAAGGCTGGTGTCAGGTATGTTTTGGGATATCGTAGGTGGGGATGGGGGTGAAGTTTGCAATGAATCTGTCATCTAGCAGGTTGGTGATATCTTCCATTGTAGTATGAGTGGTCCCTTCTACAATCAGTTTGGCATATAGTTGTGCATTCCTTTCTAGACTTCGGATGTAGTTAAAAAAAAAAATGCAAGGATGCGACTTTAGTTTTGTAATTTGCTTAAGAAGACTTTACAAGATGTCTGACTTTCCTGTTCAGGCTTAGGAGGGAACTCTTCCTCTGCAGAGTGATATCCCTATTGCTTTTGGACAACAGTTTTTTTCCTTTTGCTATGTAATATGTTTATACTTGAAGTCCACCACAGTGGTTTGTTTTTACAGGAAAACCTAGTTTTGATCCGGTCAGGTACAGCAGAGTTTATGCAGTTGCTTAAGTGTTTGTACAGGGCATTTGCATACACTTCTGCATAGTGATCATTGGTGTCTGAGATCGTGGGTGGTATGAAGCTTTTTATACCATCACTTAGTACACTTTACTTAGCTTTTGTGAAGTTTTTGTTGTAATTTTTGTTCCTGTGAGTGTCAGTTACAGTAGTTACTTCAAACAAGAGTGACTTGTGGTCTGCCCTAACCAGGGAAGGCATTGCACATGGGGAAGTACAGTGATGCCACTCCCATGTTGATGAGTACAATGTCCAGAACATTACAGCCCTTAGTTGGGGTATAAAAATCAAACCCTGTACCTTGTGTCTATGAGGTAAAGACTTCAACCATTATGCCATACTCACCTACTAAGCTGGGTGCCCTTGTGGACTATTTTAAGAATATCCAATTTCCCTAAAAGGTGAGTATCAGACCCTGTAGCTGTAAGGTAAACAGCTTAACCACTATGACAGCCCCAACCTCAAATGCTATGCTGCAGTGGCCAAGACTCGAACCCCAGTCACATGCATGGCAGGCAAGAATTCTACCACCAAACCACCAATACACATATAATCACAGGTAATTAACCTCATGTAACCTATTCTAATTTCTGTGCAACTCACAAAACACAAGGCTCTTATTTCTTTCCTATTTTAAATATGCACTAGGAAACAGAATACAATTAAAACACAGTGTAATGAAAATACACCACAATATACAAAAGAGCAGAAAGCAATGCAGTTTACAAGAAAGTAAAACTGATCTTTACCTCACAGTAGTCTATGGCGGTGTCTGAGTGCTATGTAAAGCCTTGAAATGTTTTATTTTATCACTTAATTGCAAGGTTTAGTTGCTAGCTCTTCCCTCAGTTCATAGGTAATTAACTACAATTTCTTGGATGATGACCCTGTCTACACAGTACCAGTCTACAATGTTGGTGTTGTAGAGTCCATTAAACATTACATTTTGACACTAAACTCAGTTCCTCTGGGGGATGTCACATATCACTGAGCAAAGCCGTGGCAATAAAAGTCTATTGTGGATACACATTTGCTAATGTGACAGCAACATTAACATTCTTTAACAATTCCGTTAGTCTGAGTATGGACATTCAGCTGAGTTCAAATATGCAGCAGGCACAGCCCTGTTGTTGCATGGCATTAAACTATTTATGAATCAGTCTGCCATCTTGTTTTGCCACATTAGATTACCCTGAGATGCTCAGTGTAATAATGTTGCTCATTACCATGCCATTACACAGCCATTAGCATATAGTGTTGGCCTGCCCTGTGCTTCTGAATCACATATACCCTGCAGGTGGGTCACTCATCATGCAAGTTCACTTAGCACAATGCATGCAAGTTCTGAATCTGGCCCAGTAATAACAGACAGATGATTATGGGTATCTGGACTTTAAAGCAATCATATCTTTGCATCAGTTTTCATGAGAAGTGGGTTGTCTTGCTTACCATCACAGCTTTTCAGGGCTCCCTGCCTCAGGGAGTATTAGCAACACACTGAAAACATCATAGTTGCAAAATACATCAGCAACTAAGGGGCTCAATCTTACTGCCATGCCAGGAAGCTATGATGATCTGGCAAGGGATCATTTAATTCTGTCAATTTCTCATCACCAACAGTATTCCGGGGGGAGCCAAATCACTGGTGGACAGACCCAAGCTTCATCTCCTAAAGCCTCACAGATGGTCTGTCACCTGGCCATTTATATCAGTGCTACTCTGTCTGTAGTGCAGACCATAACACAATGCTTCTGCATTTCCAGATACTGCCAAGTTCAAGAGTTCATTCCTTTACCAGCAGATGACCTCAAGCATGCTCTGTTGCAGAAAGGTTGCCCTGATCTCTTTCACGCTCTCACCTTCACTTATTCAGATGTTTATATGTTCACATATGTTTACACATAATATATCTTGTTCCAATGTAAGCAAATTTAACTCGAAAAACCTTGCAGTGCATTAACTTCATCTAGTCAATTACTTGCCTGCCTCTGCTAGAAATGGGTTTAATACCTCCTACAACTTTGACAGAGTTGTCCTTGCACTCAGAGGACCACTTACTAATTTGACCACTGTCCTTTCTCTTGACCAATACATTACACTGCATATGCCAGTTATTTAGTCTTCTTGGCTAACAAGTTTCTGCAATCAGGAAATTTAAGGAACCTGCTCTAGTTGGTACCTCACTGCTAATTGCTTTGTATTGGCTATATACTGAATAATCTCTATTATAATTTGACTTCAGAGAGGGAGACTCACTGTAGTGGAATGTACTGGTAAATATCCCCTCACTATTCTCTCCTTTTTCACTCAGTCACCAACTTCCTCACACTGCAAGTATGTGTCATTTGTTATTACATTTCTATTTGTTCTAAGACTGTGTTGAACAATGAATAGACCTTGTCATATTTGTATTTCTACAGTTGGGGTGTTTTTGGTGTTGTTTTTGAATTAGACCTTGGTAGTGTGTTATATTGATATAAATTGCATTCAAATCATATAAGCTTTATGTATGTTGAGCCTGTGCCTTTAACAAGAATGTAATGCCAGTTTCTTGTGCTTTGAAATGCATATATATATATCTATATATATATCTATACACACACACATATATATATATATATATATATATATATATATATATATATGTATATATATGTATATATATATGTATATATATATATATACCACACTTTATAGTAAGACATCAAATTCCCTATTACACTGGATCCTACTATCCCTAGCAAATACAACACTTTAGGTACAATGTCTGACTGGCTCAGTGATCATCAAACAATCAATACAACCAGACATTTCACACATCCACTTAAATAGCATGCTTATACAGCAACATGCAACCTTTCCAAGTTCCTAGAGATGTTCATTGCTAACCTACCATCTATTAAATGGAACTTCCTAAAAATAGTCTCCTTACATGATGCCGTAAATGAATTCAGTACAACTTTCCTGAATATCCTAACTAGTCTTGTATCTCCCAGAAGAAAGAAATGGAAAACAAATAATGTACTTTGGCTATCCAAAAAGTGTAGAATACTAATGCAGGATGGAGAAAAAGCGTGCAAAGAATGGCAACAATATAAAAATACCACAATAGCTTGAAAATGTCAGAATGCTTTGCAATCATACTAAAAAGCACATTAATGAAGACAAAAAGCTATACTATAATAATGATCAGAATAATAATAAACACAGCCCTAAAAAATTCTGAACAGCCATTAAAGAAATCTTGCAGATGACGCCACACTGATTTGTACATCTGACAATGTGGCACACCTCCAAAAGATTACGCCGGAAGCTTTAAAAGCAAATGAAACATCGCTTTGTAACTCACAACTCGTGCTCAACCCTAAAATATACAAACTACTACTTTTATCCCCCAAATCCTTCTCTCATGAAACAAAAAGTCCTCTCTCTTGATAATACAACCATTGAAGTCACTTCTCATAGCAAATTATTACAAATGATAGTGGATGATAATCTTAAATTCAACTTGCATATATAGAATTGCATAAGAAAAACTCATCAAAAGCTAGGATGCTTTATAGAGCCAAAAACATCCTCACTGACACAACTAAAGCTACACTTGCCATTACTTATCTCCTCCCCACACTTATTTATGGTGCCTCCATCCTTACTAACCTTCAGGTATCACAAAAATCAAAACTTGAACAATGCTATAACAAAGTTATTAAATTTGCAGCCAATGCCCCTTTCAGAACCCACCACTGTATAGCACTAAAAAGTAACTAACATATACACAGCTTATCACCTATAAAATTATCCAGAATCCATCTGCTTGTCCAGCACTAAATAACATTGTACACAACTATTTTCCTAATTGGTCATTACAAGCCAATGACCAAAACTCCTGTCTGCCCACAAACCTGTCAAATCTACTGGGCATTGTCTGTACTCGTACCATGTTGCTAAGGCCTGGAACTCCTTACCTGTATCCATCATGTCAGTACCCTCCCGCTCATTCTTTAAAACCATTCTGAAAGACTTCCTAGACAAAAGCTGGCTCTGTTCTTGCCAAACACCAGGATAAACTATATCCCTAAATGTGAACAGATACCCAGTCATACCTTAAATCTCCTTTTTCCTCCCTTCACTCACTTCCTTACTTCTATCAGTTTCACTTCCCTGGCTTTCTCTCTAAACATACCATAAGGCTGCTTTTCTCTCACGTCATATTGCAATTCCTGTTTGCATTACACTAACTTACCTTTAATTTTTCTATAAACTGGCTAAAATTTCTCTAATGATTAAATCATTGTCATATAATTTGTATCTATTCAACCAACATGTTTATATTATGTCTAATTTGGCATAATTATTTAAACTGTATTTATTTCTTATATTATTTTTGAAGACTGTAGAATTATTGTTCTCCACTGTGCTCCTAACCATGTCAATAAATAAATAAATGAATATAAAAAAGGCAGACTTTACAAAGCCAAAATCATTTGAATATTTTCCTTGGGTCTCACTAGATGTCGTTTATCCTGCTTCAGCAATATATGATTGATAAGCCATTACATCTATGCCCCAGCAAAACCCTCCTATCCCACCCTTCCAAAATACTTCTCCAAGAAATGTATTCGTTGAACCTCAATACTTGATTTCTTTAGTTTCATTAATAACTCATAATTTATATGTTTTCCACAAGAGGGGACAGATTTTTTACTCCTACCAAAATAATACTATTCAGAAGACTTACAAAGACAAATGTGCCATTTATTTTCTATCTGGAGTTCTCACTAATGACTAGGTCCCTTTTCATAGGTTCATAGGTAATTACTAAGCTAGCTGCCTTTAAGGGCCATTTTAAGCCTAGCTAATTTCCTTAATGATGCTTGAATTAACCTATTCTATTTTGTGTTAGATTTGCCTTACCCATCCCATGGCTGATAATGAGATATTACTCCTAGTGATAATAACTGGACTCAGACCATAGATAATTTGAGGGGACCCGTGCATAATATGAAGCATTTAGGAGCTACTTCTGCTCACTAGTAGTACAGAGGCAGTACTTGGGTAAATTTTCTGTTGTCCATCCATAGATCCAAGTTGCACTTAAATATGGACAGGGATAAGTTTTGCTTTACATTGAAGTAGATGTCTGTTCAAGAGTAGCAGCATCCTCTGTGTGATACACCTGTCCCTCTTAACTGTTCTATTGATACTGCAGAAAAGGCTTTGATCCCTAAATCCAGTAATTCTGATGTCATTTGACTTGCTGATGTGCAATAAATCCATCAGTACTGGGTTGGAAGATGCTTCATATACCAGACACAGGTCAAGTTTTAGCAGTCTATAGGAAATTAAGTATAGTGACTGGGCTTTAAGCTAGTCCATGTAGAACATATTGTACAGGCCTTGTATCCTTTTGGTAAGATATCTCTGTGGGAATTCCAGGTGTTCTATGTGTCTGGACAGATATATGCCAAAGGGAAGAATTATATTCAATGACTGGCTTGATAAGGGCCAGATAAAGGGGAACAATGACATCCTTAGTTCTAGACACAATCTTTTGTTTATAAGCTGTGCAATATAGAATAACTTTCTTATGATAATGGATGCATGTTGGTCGAAATTCAGGTCACTGTCAGGACAAATTCCTAAATCCTGAACAACTATGCCAACTCTATCTCTGTGGGAATTCCAGGTGTTCTATGTGTCTGGACATATATATGCCAAAAGGAAGAATTATATTCAATGACTGGCTTGATAAGGGCCAGATAATGGGGAACAATGACATCCTTAGTTCTAGACACAATCTTTTGTTTATAAGCTGTGCAATATAGAAGAACTTTCTTATAATAACGGATGCATGTTGGTCGAAATTCAGGTCACTGTCCAGACAAATTCCTAAATCCTGAACAACTATGCCAACTCTTAGGGTGATATTGTCAATGTGGTACTTCCCTGGGATAGATAACTTCCCAAAGGATACAATAATGCATTTTTGGCATTTAGTTTAGCCCATGATTTTGGCACCTGTTATTTATTTGGGACAAGCCTTAGTGTAGGATGGCTAAATCATCTGGGGATTTAATGAGTGCTCTCCTAGCTTGCAATCATCTGCAAATATAGTCAGCTAGAGCCCTTGACACTGGCTTTCACTTCAGAAAAGTGGATGTCAAACATGAGGGATCCCAGCACAGAACCAGGAAGGACTCTACTGGTGACTGGTGTCTTTGTGCAAGTAATATGCCCTATTTTGAATTCCTGCTTTCTATCTGTGAGCCAATTGGCAAACCAATGGGTGACATAGCAATTTATTGCCATTTTATTTAGCTTTTCTATTATGCCTGAGTTGTGGATTGTATCAAAAGCTTTGGTCAGGCTGAGGTATGCAGTTTGTATGATTTTCCATTGCTTTACTGGCCTTTTCAAAAAAGCCCACAAGGCTGAGTAAGCTTGACCTTCCCTTGATGAACCCAAACTAAGATGTGTCCAGTGTTAGAAGGTTCCCAGTATCCTGACTGATAAGTCTTTACATTGCTTTTCATATGAGGCTAGTCAGATTTATGGGTCTGTAATTGCTTGAGTCTGTGGAAGGTCCTCCCCAATGCAGGGGAATGACTGTAGCTTTTCTCCATGAACGTGGTATAAAACCCGTATGGATGCTCAGGTTGAACAGTATTTATTTATTTTACATTTGTTGACCGGGCTAGTCTAACTGGATTTGAGTCCATTTTCAGTAGAGGCCCGGGGAGAAAAGCTCCAAGCATAAACAGTAAAACAAAAGTTAACAATATATAACAATATATAACTAGGCCATGTAAGAAAACAGTACAGTGGTAACACTGGTTAAAAGCAAATGTATAGTAATGTAATTATAGAATATAGACATTATGCTAATAGTTTATTTTTAGGTAAAGAATGGCAGCTGTACTAAACACAAAGTGGGTATGAGCACAACAGAGTAAAGTCCTTATAATATTTCCTCTTACTATGAAAAAAAAGAAGCTTGATTAGGAGGCCTAGGTTAGAGGCCTAAGATAGAGGGGTGGGGAAAAGGGTATAAGTAGGAGGGGAAATAGATTTCAGTCTGGGTTAGCACAGGGACAAAGCCACTGAGTTTTAAGATGTTCTTTAATATGTTTTTTGAATAGAGAAGTAGAAGGTAGGTTAGATAGTTCAGGAGGGAGCTGATTCCAGTTTTTGCCTGAAGTGTTTGTGAAAAGTGAGTCACCAGCTTTATTATTAGATTTAATCAAGGAGACCAGGAGTTTATTAGCAGAACGTAGGGTAGCTAGATTTTGTATGGTGAAATCAGATTAGTGAGGATAGGGGTATTATTGGGGTGATGTAGGATCTTTTGAGTGATAAGTAACTGCTGATAGAGTATGTGGTTCTGCAATTCTAGCCATCCTAGTTGTTTGAGGTTAAGACAGTGGTGAGTTTTAAAGGGTGTACATGTAATGAATCTAGCTATGCTATTATAACAGGTAGAAAGTTTGGAGATGTTATTCTTAGATAGGTTAGTATATATAGCAGAGGCATAGAAAAGAGTAGAAATGAGGTGGGTCTGGGCAATAGTTTTCCTGGCTATGGGGGTAAGGAAGGGTTTGATTCTATAGAGAGTACCAAGTTTTTTGTTAACAGATTTTATGGTGGCGTTGATATGGTGATCATAGTTAAGACGATTGTCAATTGTAACCCCTAGTAGGCGGGTGGTAGTATCTGGGGTAATGTTAGTAGCATTGTTAGAGGTTATAGAGAAGAATGGTGTGGAAGATTTTTGAGTTGGGGTAAAAAGCAGTAATTTTGTTTTTTTGGGATTAAGGAGGAGGCAATGTTTCAAAAACCAGTTTTCCACATTTTGGAACATGGTTTGGGTGAGGGACTGGAGGGTGGCTATGTTCTTAGCAGTACAGATTAAGGTTGAGTCATCTGCATATTGAATGCAGGTGGCTTGAGGTATGTCCATGTGGAGGTCGTTAATAAATAAGGAGAAAAGAAGGGGACCTAAGATAGAGCCTTGTGGGACTCCAATATTTACTGGGAGTAATGAAGACAGATTGTTATCCCAAAGTACTGCTTGCTTTCTGTTTTGAAGATAACACCTAAACCATTGTAATGCTAGTGGATCAAGAGAATGGTATTTTAGTTTGTCTAGAAGTAAGTTATGGTTAACCATATCAAAGGCTTTTGACAGGTCAATAAATAGTGCAGAGGAAAAGGAGTTATTGTTACGATTTTTATTTATAGAGTCAGTGAAGGATAAAAGGGCAGTTGTTGTGCTGTGAAATGGTCTAAAGCCATGTTGGCAGTTGGCTAGTTGGTTATTTTGTAGAAGGTGATTGAGTAGTTGTTTATGAATACATTTTTCCATTATTTTAGCTAATGGAGAGAGTAAGGCAATAGGGCAAAAGTTTGAAAGCTCTATAGAAGATCCACCTTTGTGTAGTGGGATAATGTGAGATACTTTCCAAATGGTAGGGATTTTGCCTTCAGAGATAGTTCTGTTAATGAGTATAGATATGGGGTAATGAATAGCTTTTGCGGCAATTTGTAGGTATTCAGATGGGAGTCGGACCGCAGATGGGGTGCAGGGTTTAAGTTTTTTAAGCAGTTTAAGAATAAAAGATGTAGGAATAGGTTGTATATGAAAGGTAGGAGATGTTGTCTTGGTGGAGTGTGATGGGGAAGCAGTAGGTGGGGGTACAGAATTGGCTAGGGTTTGAATGGCTTCTGTAAAGTATTTATTAAAGGCATCAGGGATCTGGTTGATATTATTATGGCTGAAACCTAATGGAGCAGGAGTAGTTGAGTGTCTTGGTTGAAGAAGTTTGTTTATCCCTGACCAAAATTTTTGTGGTGTTTGTTGATTAATTTGTTGGAGGTACAGGTAGTAGTCTTTTTTGTCTCTTTCTTGGTGGCATTTCTTAGCTGTTTAAAGAGGAGGTGATCAAATGGACATTTGGTAGCTCTCTATTTAGCCCATATTTTGTTTCTGAGGAGCATCTTCTGCTTAGTTTGTTTTGTTAGCCATGGGGCAGATTTGGATCTTATTCAAGTAGAGTGATAAGGTGCGTGGTAGTCTAGAATTTGAAGAAAGTTAGTGTTGAAGTAGGTCACAGCCTCATCAAGTTCAAGATGGGTCAGTGGTGACCAGTCACATGCTTGCAGTTCGTTCAGGAAACTATCAGGATTAAAGAATTTTTTTGAGCGGGAAGTTTTGAGTTTGTGAGTAGTTGGGATATGAAATTTTTGTCTAATAATGTAAGTAAGCATATGGTCACTAATATTGTCGGGAAGGTTTCCTGGAGTATAATTGCTAGGGTGGTTATTAATAAGGATCCAGTCAAGAGTAGATTCTTTCCTGTTAGGTTTGTGGATTCTAGTGGGAGTGGTTATTAATTGGGAGAATCCATAAAGATTTATGTGGTTAGTTGGGTTCTGAGAACTACAGGTTAGCCAGTCTATGTTGAAATCACCCAGTACAATGGTTTCCTGGGGTAGTTGGGTAGAGAGGAGATAAAGAAAGTTTTCAAGAGTATTAGTATTGTTACCAGGGGGAAGATACAAGCAAATTAGGTGGATAGATTTGGTGTTGTTGATTTGGAGTTTGGTAGACAGTATTTCAGATTTGGTGTGTAGTGATGGAATTTCATTAAAGAGGGATACTTGGAGATTAGATTTATAGATAATGGCTATACCCCCGCCTTTTTTGGTTTTGCGGTCACATCTAAAGATGTCATAGCCTGGAGGGGTAATTTCCTGGTCTAGAGTAGATGGTTTTAGCCAGGTTTCTGTAAGACATAGAATATCAAATGAGTGCAAGTCCAGGAGTGCATGCAGGTGGGGAATTTTATTGTTAAGACTTCTAATATTAAGGTGAGCAATCAGGAGGGAGTTAGGTGCTTTAGCTAATGTAGAAGGTTTAGGTAAGGTTACATTATCAAGGTTATTGTTAGTATTGGGGCCAGGGTTTGGATGAATGTCCCTGTCAAGGAGAAGGTAACACTGGGGATAGTGTAGGAATTTAAGGGTCTTGAGGGAATTATTAAAATTCTTTTTGGTGGTGAGGTAAGTCACATGGGTAGTTCTGTGATATTTTGGTAGTATATAGTTAGAGGTACAGGTTATGTTACTGTGGTTGAGGGTGTACATAAAGGAAGTAGGTAAAGTATGTTGGAAATGATGGTTTTGTTCAAATAGAGTAAGATTTTCAAAGAAGGTCAGTGAATAAGGTATGGTCAGAGAGGCTATTGTGGTAGTTAAGAGTAGGATGTATGTGAAAATAGTATTGTGTATTGGTGACATGGCAGTAAGTAGAATCAGATGAGAGTAGCTTGTTTGTGTAAGTGAGGTAGGAAAATAGATGGGGATGTTTCAATAGTTTAAGCAGGGTATAGAAAAAGAATAGAAAAGGGAAAGTAATGGAGGTTGAATGGGAAGTAGATATGGGAAGTAGTCAGTGCAGAGGATGGTTAGGATAGGTAATGGAGTAATTAAAGGGAGAGGTAATTTAGACTAAGTAGGAAAGAAAGAGATAGGGGAGTGGCCTAGTGATGAGGAGGTTTGTGATAGGTAGATAAAAAAAGGGGAGTGTTTAGTGAGGTATAAGTGTAGGATCACTGGGGGGTGGGATTTGGGGGTAGGGTAGGGGAGCGGAGTGAGCCAGCAGGGCGAACGGAGCGGGGCAGACCCAAGGAAGGTGAAAGCAGTGTGGAAAAAACTATCAGTAAGGTAGTAGGTTGGAACAGGAGACAGTAGGTAGAAAGGCAGCAGTTGGGAGTCTGAGGAAGGGAGAGTTAAAAGAGAGAGAAACCTGGGAGAGTGAGGGTTAGCCTAAGAGTAGTGAAGGTGGAGAAGGAGGGCTAGGTTAAGGGTTATAAGGACTATGAGAGAAAATGTGTATAAGGTTTAAATGGGTTATAGAAGAAGATAGACAAGGAGAAGAGTGCAACAATCATAAAAAGGTTTAAAGTAAGAGGTAGGAAGAGAAACAAAAGTGAAATTAGAGGTGAGTGAAGACTGCCATCTAGTGGCCAGAGTTTGTAATAATCCTGTAGAGAGATCGCAGCAGTAGGATAAAAAATAGAAAAGTAATGGAGAAGGGAGGGTTAATTACAATAAAGGTAGGGGGCTGCAGTGTTGTAGGGACAAACAGTGGAGTACAACAGTAGTACAAACAGGAGGGGGGAGGTATGGCTGCTGGCAGATCTGGCAGTTTATCTAGTACACCTAGAAGGTGTAGAGGACTAGAATATACAGAAAGTAGGTAAAATAAAATCAAAATTACTATGTGACGTACAATATTATTTACTGTGGTTTTTAGTCCAAGGGCGTTTATGAGGTGTGACTAAATCATGCTTCATGCTATTTTGCATGCATCCAGGAATACTGTCAGGACCCATCAATGTAGTATTTATAGCTTTTGTTAGAACTTTTAGGTAAGCCAGTTTCAGGTATATCTTGTCTTACCTTTCAGCTTCTGTTTCTTCAATTCTAGACTACCTCTCCACAATCTTTGGTTCTAGCGTCATGTATTCTTTCAAAGTTCATCTTGTGGCTATTTCCAATTTTTATTCAGGGCTTGAATCCTTTGTATTATTTTATTCTTTTATGATGCACATAAGCCCACTGGGCACAAGTTTCCCTTTTTCAGAAGTGATCAGGAAGCTCCAACTGGTTAAGTGGTTTGTTCTGAATAACAAAGTAGGCAAATGGAGGCTGAGGGAATCAAACCATGGACTACAGAAAATAGCTTCTTAATAGCTCGCCTTAGACCCCCTCCCCATATGGAATACAATTTCAACACAGGATTTATATTTTAAATTAGAACAGCTTCTTCTTCCTTTGTTTAAACCTGCTTTCCCTGCATGCCTAAAGCACCTTTCCTGGAAAACCATCTTTTTGATTACTGTTACTTCTGCTCAGAGAATTTTGCAGTTTAATAGTTGACCTGAACAGAAGGTGTTCAGGGTTTCATAAAGAAAGACCTTCTCTTGGAGATAGTCCCTTTTTCACAACTAAAGTGGCCACAGAGACCAGTCTTAATCAAGGCGTCCATCTTCCAGTTTTTTTCCTTAGTTATTCCAATGAAAGGGAGAATCTCCTTTATAGTACGGATTTTTAAAGGCCAGGCCGCTTGGATTCCATATGAACAGAAGAGAGGACATATGCACAGATGATGAACTTAATTTTCCTCTGCCAAATCCACACTGGGTCAAAAGGTATTAAAACATGTTCTTTCAAGGAGATTGTCAAGTTGAACAGAATTTGACACAGTGATTAAGTAGGACCCTCAAGGCATCCTAAGGGTGCACTGTACTATAGTGCTTACCACCTCTAACACCTTTTTCTGTAACACAGCTATATTTGATTCCTGTGCAGCAGTTATCCTTGCTTTCCACAACACCAGTGCAAGGCCTTTAAGCTGGAAATCATTTCAAGGTCCAGGCCTCCATTTATGGCCACTATTATCAGTGGAGGGTGTGATAACCCACCTCTGTGCCAGTAATCAAGGAGTCTCAATCTTCACCTCTGACACCGGTGAGGGTCGTTCATTTGGAACAACAATTGATACATAAAGTATTTTCAGATACAGCTCTCTGCACCAAGCACAAGTTCTCTTAAAAGCACACAGGGAACACACTCCAGTCCTGGGGCTGGATTCTCTCTCTCTCTCTCCAGCCCCCAAATCAGAAACCACACTGACCACTATCTCCATGTCCCTGTTCCAAGAAGCTGATACACACACACACACACACACACACACACACACACACACACACACACACACACACACGAAAAGTTTAAATGTATTTAATAGTAATAAAAGAACACAAAAATAATAACTATTTACAATAAACACCAGATTTTCAATCGCAGGAAATATTAAAAATAACACAGATGGAAAGGTTCACACAGATACAGAAAAACAATACTTGACTAATCTCACTATATTTTCCTGATTTATGAATTACTGTTCCCTAATTCACTTACCGGAGCAAGCCAAGATGATGCAGATGAGTGGTCTTTCCTTGTCTGGTTTCACAGACTGCAGAGGGCTGAGTGACATCTCTCTCTAATATCTAGATATAATTTAGTGCTGGCTATAGAATGGCATCACACCTGGTTACCTGATTTAGGTTCCCACACTACTCCCTTTACTAGAAACTTGACCCAGGATCATGCACATGTGTGTCATAATACACACACAGAGCTTTGCTAAGATGTGTTACAGTATCTGGAAGCTGTAAAACCATTTTAACACTTCCAGTCTTCCTACAGAGCTAGTAAGCCAGACTTCTCACAGACATTTCATCTATGACTGCAGTCAGAACTGTGTGATACAATATTTATGGCCTAAACCAGGTAATTTAATTTCAGACTATTTTTCAAAGTTAGCTGGACTGAGATTAACCTCTTCTCTTCCAGTATCCTTTGTTACAATATATTCATTTCAACAGTTACAATACAGTCTGACATACAGGTATATTTCTTTCCTGTCAAGCAGGACCCACTGTTGGCACATTTTTAACACAAGTAGCTTTACAAATACATTTGTTTAACACAAGCATCTGTACAAATCAGTTTGATATACAAAGGCTCAGTCCTGGGACCTCTCTTGTTCGGTATATATTTCTCGGAGGTACAGGCCAACACGGAAGGACTGTGGCTGACCAAGTTCGCAGATGACTGCAAACTGGGTACCATAATCGACTCTCCAGCTGACACAAGCATCCTCCAAAAGGGCCTCATAGAAACAGACAACTGGTGCCAGAGCCATGGCCTCAAGCTAAATGCCAAAAAGTGTATAGTCATCCCCTTTGGCAAAAACAAAGTGCCCACAAATTACCACATAGGTGGTAATCCATTAAGTACAGAAGAAGTAATTAGGGACCTGGGGACCCAAGTTGATAGCAATCTCTCATTTGACAACCACGTGGCCAAAGTGGTTAGAAAAACATTTTATATAGCCCACCTAATCATGAAGGGATTCACATCTATATCAGGGGACATCATCGTGCCTCTTTACTCATCCCTCATCAGGCCCATAATTGAGTACAATGCCCCTTTTGGGATGTACCTTACCAGACACCTGCAGCAACTGGAAAGGCCCCAAAAGTACCAAACCAAGAGGATCAAAGGGCTCAAACAGATGCCATATGCTGCCCGGTTAAAGAAACTCCAGCTCTACTCAGTGGCATACCGCCTGTTCAGAGGCGGTCTGTGCCTGACGTACAAAGCCATGTCCAACCCGGAATTAATGGACATGCTGCACCTCAGAAAATCCAAATCCCATCAAGCTACGTGCTCGAGAGACTTGAACCTCAGCACTGAAATAAATAGGACATGCTGGAGGGACAGATTCATAACCCAGAGGCTCCCTTCACTCTGGAATAAAATCCCAGTACAGGTTAGGCAGAGTCCCTCATTGACTCTCTTCAAGAGGAATCTTGATGAGTGGATGGCAGATCGTAGGTTTACCCCGGGTATCACTTCTGTGTCACTGTAAGACAGAGGCACAGTATACTAACCTCGAAAAAGGGCATAGCAAAATAAATTTAAAATGGGTGGTGAAAGCCAAACACATTCTGGCTAGGCTTATAAATGCCCTAGGGCAGATAGCCTAGTATGAACCTATGAACCTATGAACCTACAGATGACATGTAACTCTTCACAAAACCCAGCCAGCTATGCTGGCATATGTTACACATCCACTGCCTTACTTCTCCTGGCATAGCAGGCAATATTTCACATCATTGAGGGTTCCCATGTAGATGTCCAACCAGGAAGAATAGTTTTGGACTCAGTCATTCTGTTATGGAGTACAGAACTCTTCATCTCGTGTATAAAAGTTATGTACTTCTCTTAATGACAGATCTGCAAGAACAGGATCCATCCTTCATAATATAGACTACTTCCATCTCCACCTTCAGTGGAGTTGGGTCTGGATCACCCTTTTCTTCTCTCCTTGCAGTTTATTTCATTTAATACAATAACAGCTCATTAACATGCAAAAATGAACACACTAATTGGACAGCACACACCCCTTGTAAATCGAGTATATAGCAACAGAAAAAGTCCAGCTGCTGAAGTGCTATTGAGCAGCCACACTTCTATTGGCATATACTGGAGAACACACCAAAATATGAGAAAAATCAGGTACATTCTGCAAAACTAAAACAGAAACATACCTAATTTTCTCATATTTTGCACTGTTTCTGTAAACGTGTTTTTTAACAATTAAAAAAATAAATAAATAAACAGCAGTGGAGATTCTGTTTTCTCCATCACTTCTCCTTCACTGATATACTGTGTAAGCATGGGAACGCAAGTCCCATATGCATGTGCAGTACATCAGAAAAGTGAAGACAACACTGAAGAAGACTGAAGTCCCCTTATATGATCACATTATTTAGGGAAGGTAAGTAATTTCTTTCTTAAATAATGTTATTGTATAAAAGCAATAACCCAATCCTGTTTGTGGGTGTAATAGGATTTACCCACAGCTGGTTTTGTTTAATCGCTCAGGCTTCGTTCTCTTGATTAATCCACACCAAGCCTGGGTAGATCTTGATATATCCATGCACAGTCATAGATTATTGCTTTAATGTTGCTCAACAGTACTGCATACAAAGCAGAATATGTAAATGAACAGGGTCCCTGCAGTGGATGATGGGAATGAGAAGGGTTCCAAGTAGCAATGAAAAGTCATACTGTTATGGATGATGGACATTTTTAGTGACCTCTTTTTATGACAATTTCATACATTTTGTTTAGTCCATCCTCTTTTCCACTACATGGTGCAACAATATCTCATATTGATTTCAGTTTGTTTATTTGTAAAAAAGTACTATTCAGCTTTGTCTTCAGCTATTATTATTCAAATCGTAGTAGTTTCATATCTGAAATATGCATTTAGACATACACATCACTAAACTGAAATAAATGGTTCTACATTTAATGCATGATAGGGTCTATTAGGATATATTTCTGCCAGATGTAAATAACGGTACACAAGCCAATCAAAAAATCACACAGCAGAGCCTCTTCTGTTCAATGCAGAACAGTCAGCTGTTCCGCAATGAACATAAGTGGCTTCACTTTGTGATTTATGATTGGCTCATATACCGGCATAATGCCCAGTCATAAATAACAAAGCGGAGGCTGTTTCACCGGGATTTTAACCTGCAGAGCAGGACTCGGGATTGGGCTGCTGATCCCGGGACAATTCCGCTGAAATAGGGACATCTGGCAACCCTGGTGTCTACCTATATGCTCCTGTCTGTCTGTCATTTTGTGTATCTACTGCTGCATCAACTCTTTTTTCTCCACCTAAGTGTACTTATGCATTTCATGTATATATTCATACAGGGTATGCTGTAAATTTAGGAAGCTTGTTTGTCTAAACACTGGCTTTTTGAGTTGTCGTCATCAGACTTGAAAAGGACTATTGATGGTTATTTTCTATGGCAGAAAAGAATGCTAAAACATATGCAAGTCGACCTGCCTCCAGTACCACTCATAATGTAATATTTCTGTGATACACATCGTATTCTGAAAATATGGGCTATTATCCCTCACTTCGCATTCAGATATTCCATTCTGGAAAAGCTTATTTTCACTCAAATGGTCTTTGTATGGATGTGTGGATAGACAAGCGCACACACACACATACACACACACACACACACACACACACACACACACACACACACACACACACACACACACAGTGAATTTTTCCTATTTAATGTATTGAGGAAATCTCAGAGGCATTTTCTGGATCTACAGTAACTTAAATCACAATTATCTATAGTAAGTATTACTTCCAATTCAATTTATTGTCATTTTTCAAAATGTATAATAAGGCTAATTTTGATGATTTTGTTCTATTACTATTTTATGTTTGTGTGTGTGTGTGTGTGTGTGTGTGTGTGTGTGTGTGTGTGTGTGGGTGCATATGTGCGTATGTCTGTATGTGTGTACGCAAGCAAGAGAGTGCACACCTGTATGTGTGGGTGAATTAGTATGTGTGTGCACGATGTGCGTTGTGCTTGTAAGTTTCATACAGATCTAAGTTGTTATAATAAATAATATCTAAGCTCATTGACCGTTTCTGTGCCAGTATGTATAGCTACTGTTTGCTGAAACTAAAATTCAGTCTGATGCTGAAAATCTCCTCCATACATTTTTCATTATTATTTCTAAGATGCAATTTTTTCAGTCTTACAGTTTTTCATTT
Organism: Protopterus annectens; assembly: GCF_019279795.1. Taxonomy (NCBI): domain Eukaryota; kingdom Metazoa; phylum Chordata; order Ceratodontiformes; family Protopteridae; genus Protopterus; species Protopterus annectens. The sequence continues at coordinate 62,845,428 of NC_056731.1, forward strand.
AATTTAGAGTGTAATTAAAATGTGTCTGTATAAAGGGATACATATTAATATTTCTCTTTTCCTTCACTTATGTTTTATTATTTTTTTAACTTGTTTTTAGCATTTATTAACTGGGTGAGAACATTGGTTTACAAACTCTTTTCAGGCACAACCTGGGATGAAATGGCAACACAACAAATTATCAGAGAAAATTTTACATGCCTCAAATTAATAGAAAAAAAAAAAAAAAAAATATATATATATATATATATATATATATATATATATATATATATATATACACACACACATATATCTTGAATTTAAGTTAAATTGGGTAAGATATACCAAACATGTTAGATTAAACAGAGTAATTAAACTGCAAGATGACATGCCATAAAAACATAGTAACAGCTGTCAGTCTACTTGTCATGTAGAAGGTCAGAAGGATAAATGTGCAAATTGCTTTGCCATGACAATGCAGTTCATAGTTATGACCATGTCCAGGATTATTGATCAGTGAGTTTATGTAGTTCTGCTTATGTTTATTCGCTTTATTTCTCCTTTATCTTCAAGTTTCTGATGTGCTGATTTTGCAGTCATGAAAACGATTTACAGCAGTGCATTACATACATGCAGAGAAGTAGCATGGCACTGTTTTAATATGAGTTTTTTATTTATCAGCCTTATAACTATAGAAACTAAGAACAACAGTACATATAATACATGACTAAATGCATTTTTATTTTTTAATTTAATATTCTCTTCCTTCTGTCAGGTCTGAATTCCCTTTCTCATTCATTATTAAAGTACCCTTCCAATTTTGAAGAAGTATAAAGGAAGTCACTGTTACCTTGTAAGAATATGTGCTACAATCAATGACATCACAGAGATACAGCAGCTACAGTTGTTACATCACATCACTGTACTACCACTTATGAGATAAGATGCCTTGTATGTGGACTTTGTATGTTTCCCCCGTTTGTGTATGTTTCCTCTGGATTCTTTGGTTTCCTGCAACATGCCTAAATCATTTTGGCATGCTGATTGGCAATGCAAATATGTCCTTGGATGCACTTATGGAATGGATGTGGCTATTAGTCTTTGTACCCGTGTGGTACTGGATGGGTTGTTTTTCTGCCTAGTGCCCATTGCTTACTTCCTGGGTGCATGCAAATCTGAATTGGAATAAACGACAGAATGAATGGTTGTTACCTTTTTACTGCCATTTGTCTTTAGAGGCAGTATATTTATTTATTTATTGGAATTTGTTTACTGGCATTGTCTGACTGAGTAGTAGACATTTACCCCTTTTCATTGGAGGCCCAGGGAGAATAGAGATACAAAAACACAGGTATTTAATAACAGAGACGCTTATAAAAAACAAAAACAGCAAAGGCAGTAACACAGATGCAATTTAAGAGTCTAACATAACATAGTTCTTATGTATTGACAAGAAAATATGTATAATTATGAGACATGAGAGAGACTTGAATACATTCATAGCATGGTAGGTGAGACTAATATATTTCACAAAGAAAGTACAGTTTTGTATATATTTTTATACTAAGTATAGCGTATGATATGTATGGAAAACTTTGCCACATTAAATGAGCTGGTCTGTCCAGCGTTAAATATGTAGATGTGAAAGCACAGATATCTAGGTGAGTAATGCACAGATAGGTGAGTGATGCAGATGGTGTGGTAGGTTGATGTAGGTGAAATGAGGGGGAAGAGGCAAGAGGGAGAGAAGACTATGTCAGATTAGTCAGTCATGGACATTTTCAACAATTTTAGCCTCAAGTCAATTTAGTTATTGTTTGGAGATGCTGCCCTCATATTTCCCTTGTGTAGAACAGTTACTGTTATTTGTTTTTCTTTACGAATTATTGTTAGCTTCTCACTTGCAGTATTAACATTTCTTCAGTCAGCTTTATTTCTTTTTGCTTGCTTTGCATGTAAAACATGTGTGGTATCTTAAAAAGCTCACTTTATAGAGATTAACTATTCTAACAAACTGAAATTCAGCTTTTACTGATTGTTCCTATGAGAGGTAAGAATCTCACATCCCCAAAGAAGATCGTTAAGCCTCTGCACGCCATCACATCATACAACTCCTTGCAAGTTGCAACTTTTACCATTCAAATATTTTACTCTCAAAAAAAATGGACTTTCATAAAATGAACAAAGCGCTTGCATAAAAATGTCACATTATGCTTCTTCCCCATCACTGATTTGGACTCAAACATTTGAAACAGTCATTAATATCTCCAGCTGATCTGACGATTTCAGTATGCAGGACCATGTGCTCTTGTTTGAAACTCTCCAGGTATATGATCTTAATTGTTGTTTATGCTTCTTGGCAGCTGATGGTATATGTCCAAGTATGCATTGCTTAACTAACAATTTAGTATGATCAGACTTTCTCTGAATGTTCTGCATCACTATATGTTGTCTATGATTGTATCTTACATGAGTAAATCAAATATATAAACAGTATCTGTAGCTTTCCCCATGTCAAAAGTGGATGCTCTAGTCCTGACCACATTATTTATTTATTTACATTTGTTGACTGGGTAGTGTCTGACTGGGCAAGTAGCCCATTTTCAGCAGAGACCTGGGAAGAAAAGCTTCATATTTGACAAAAGAAAAAAATATTTAACATTTTCAAAAAGTCTTTAACATTTTCAGAAAAAAAAATGTAGCATCATACATAGAGGGGAAAAATACAAAAAGTAAAATAATGCTATAACAAATCATATCAAATACATGAATGGTATAGCATACGCAACATACTGAAGTACATTCACAAAACAAGAAAGATAAAAATAAGCGTTACTTTGAGATGAAAACAAGAATTTGGAGTGAGAAGGCTGAAGGGAGAGAAAAAGTGTGGGAAAAGAAAAATTATCTAGGGGAATTATAGGAGCAGAGCCAATTGCTAGCAAGATAATCTTTTAGTTTTGTTTTAAATGAAGAGAAAGAGGAGGTGTTTTGTAAACCAGGGGGCAGAGCATTCCAGGACTTAGCTATTTTGTTAGAGAAGAGGGAGTCACCATGGTAGTTATTAGATTTAGTAATATTAAGCAGAGGCCTATCGGAAGATCTGATGTAGTCTAGAGTAAGCCTGTAGTTGGGCGAGGGTTGAAATTGCTGGGTAGCTATTGGGGCTGTGTATGATTTTGTGGATGAGTCAGTTAAGTTGGTGAAGTGCAGTGAAGTGGTGGGCTTTGTAGAGTTGGTTAGTGAGAAATTTAACAATTTTGTTATAGCAGGATTTTAGGTTTTGAACGTCAGACTTGAGCAGGTTGGTGAAAATATGAGAGCAGTAGAGAAGTGCAGAGATAAGTTGAGATCTTGCTGTGGCAAGCCTAGCATGGGGTGTTATGTAATGATTGGCTTTGTAGAGGGCTCCCAGTTTAGAATAGACTTTTTTGATGGTTAGGGAACTATGAATATTGAATTTGAGGTTGTCGTCAATTCTAATACCTTTGCTTGGGAAGTTGGAACAATTTTGGTAGCATTCGTTGATTGAATAGAGAGTGGTAAGGAGCAGGGCTTTGCAGTTTTGTTTGTGAAAATTAGTAACCTGGTCTTATTTGGGTTTAGGATAAGCTGGTGGAGTGATAGGAAAGTTTCTATTTCATGGAAAGCTTTTTGCATTTTTACTTGTAGTTCTTGTAGGGAAGGGGCGGAGCAGATTAGGGAGGTGTCATCTGAGTATTGAATGACTGATGTAATCTGGGTAGCAGTATTAAGGTTATTAGTAAATATGATAAAGAGAACAGGGCCAAGTATTGAACCTTGAGGTACACCAGTGGATACTGGTAGTAGTGGTGAGAGATTTTTCTCCCATTTGGTAGTCTGTTTACAGTTTGAAAGAAAACTGTGGAACCAAGACAGGGATGTATCACTGAGATTGCATGAAGACTTCATAGACATAGACATTGGTGCAACAGTGCAGGTCACACTGTATGGATGTGCTGAGTTTTGCTGCTTCACCATGTAACAACTCATAGTTGTGCACATTCCTACAAGTGCAACAGCTCATAAAATGGAAACGTGCATGACAATGAATTGCTCAGCTGGAGCACTTGCTCTGCTTCATTGGGATCCTTGCAGAGCTCTTGCAAGCAAACCACCCCACCACAGACAGGCACAGCCATGCACACATACACAAATATATGTATGAACACACACACACACACACACACACACACACACACACACACACACACACACACACACACACACACACACACACACACACACACACACACACACACTCAACTTGTATACAAACATGGACACACAAACACCCAGTCATACTCCCCCCCACCCCATATGCACACACCATACACAGTTACATGCACACTACCTCACACTTCAAATATGAGACCTTCCCACAGTAAAGTCAGATCTTTCCCTTGTAATACACCTTACAAGCTGTGATTAGACAGCTACCAAACTAACTGGTGATGTTTTGGTTTGACACATAGTTTGACAGCACAAGATCCCACTCAAATTAACTGTCAAACCATGGCACAAGTTGGTTAGTAAGATAGCTGTCAGAATATCTGTCAAACCACAATGCGAGGATATGTTAGGGGCTATGACTTATAGCAGTTTTCCTCAAAGCACAGCAGGGTTTACACACACACATACATCTGTTACATGCACTCTTTATAGCCACAATCTCTTCAGTTAATATCAAACAAAAGGACACAGGAGGCAGCATTAATCCACTCACAGATACAGTCACACAGACATAGACACACACACACACACACTAGCCATTCATGAACACACATGCACAGACCCACTCACACAGTGTCCCTGTGTTCACAAGCACACAGACTGACAGGCAGAGTCTGCTCGACTCTATACTTTCTATGACTATTTTGAGTTTGTGAATTAGTTCTATTCCTTGTGATTTTTTTTTTTTTTTTTTTTTGCAGCTGGACTGTTCATGCAAATGATCTGTTATGATGAATGTGCAATCCCAGTGAACAAAATAAATAAACACACACCTACTCATCAAGTTCTACTTACCAAGATCTCCAATTTCTGCAAGGAAAAGCTATTCTGCTTCTCCTTTGCCGATAAGCTCCCACTGAAATGCATGGCTGCATACTGATATCTAGCAGCTCAGACATGCATTGTGCTTACCGTTCTTCTGTGTGTCTCGTTAATATGGAGCATAAGTTGTGTTTGCTATGCAAGAATCCTAAATAAGTAGTAGATTAGCTAGTTGTCTTTACATACTTTAAAATCTTGTCTGACAACTTTGTTATTAATATTCTAAATGACAAGAAATATCTTAACTTGCAGCATTTACTGTATATACTATTGATAATCAATATCAGCGGTGGTGGTGCTGTGGTAGCATTGTCGCCTCACAGTAAGACGCTGTCCGGTTCGATTCTCAGCTAGAGCGTCTTCTGCGTGGAGACATGCGTGAATGGGCGTACCTTTGTTTGAAGGTTGTGCGTCAGGCCTGGCAAGCTGGTACGTAAAAATCAACTGTCAATCATTAGTGGACCGGAGTTCCGCTGTGGCGACCCCTAACCGGGAAAAGTCGAAAGACACAAACAAACAAACTGTTGATAATCAATATCTTGTTATTGTGTTAAAGCCAACAACCTGTAATGTTGTTTACTATTGCTGCAACTTTGTATATCTATTTATCATGTACATGATGTGGAGCTTTTCTCCCCGGGCATCCGCTGAAAAAGGACCTACGTCCAGTCGGAATTTCCCGGTAAACAAATGTAAATAAAATAAATAAATAAATAATAAATTAGGAAGCTCATAGGCATACCTCTCAGTTATCCAGATTTTCACAGAAAGTCCAAATTTTTCTCTCATATATTTGGTACTTGCCTCATAAATTTTTTTATTTCTGACAAATTATAGGCAAATCAAATGCCAAATAAATAAATATCTTTTAAACTTATTGTATATTTGAATTTGTTTAAACAACACAACAGCTCTGTACACTTTAAGCCTAAATACCTCAACTCATCCATCCACAACCCCTTTTTTCCACATGGAGTCAGGGTATCACATCAACAGTGACCATCATCTAGAGCCCATAATGACACCATTGAGTGGCCAGCTCAATAACAAAGACTAATTCCTTGCATAACCAGAAGGATATTTCCAAAGAAGGAAGAAAAACAGGGATATTGTGCTTCCTTTAGTATCAACATATTTCTCAACACTTGTTTCAGTGAAGCACTGTTATATCATTTTTAGTCTATGCAGTTGCAAGCTGACACTTCTTTTGATGACTTTCTTTGTCAGTTGCTGTTACACTGCTTGCTCTGTGCTGTTCCTGTCCTACTATTCAGTGTTTACAAAAGGTTACTGTATTCAGTATTACTGGGATAATATGTTAATGAAACAATCAGATATCTACTTCATCTATAAGCTGAGCATCCAAGTGCTCTGGATTATGCGGAATGCTTCGCATTTAATGATGAGTGAAGCTGCTGTTCCGCATTGAACAGCTGTGGCTCTGCTACAAGGATTCTGATTGGTTTGTGTACCGTAATTACTGCCAATCCGCTTTGCGGTATACAAACCAATGCATAGCTCTGCTGCCCTTCCGCATTACACAGTGTTGGCTGTGCTCCACAGTTTTTGATTGACTCATAGACCACATTTACAGCCAAATGCAAACACGGTCTATGAGCCAAACAAGTAAAGAGTCTCAGGAGGATGGGAGTCAATGAGATCTCCCCAATACAAGCCAATCACATTCCCGGAAGCCTTTTTGCACCAAAATAATGTATTGAAAAAGGCTTCCAGGAATCGGGATTTTATGTTTTAGGTCCACAACAACTTGCAAAGAAGACCAGGAAGTAGGAAGGAGCAGCTGCAGATTGAAGACATTGGGAGTCGGGACTTGGAAGCTAACCTGCCAGGAAAGGAGTCAGTGTGCTGTGTCGGAACCTGGAAGCAGTCAGAAGGCTGAGATTTTATTTTCCTGCTGCCTGCTGCTGGATAATTGGGATGACATTTGTGCTGTGGTGGATTATTCGTGCTGAAGTCTTTGGCTAATTGTATTGTATTGAGCTGGTGCTGTGGACCTAGGCACAGATAAGTGTTTTAGCTGCAATGACTGCAAGTATTTTCCTTGAGAACTGGCATGTTAGCACAGATCCTGTTATTCTAGTAACTTTCTAAGTTTAGAACAGCAATATTTTAAGTGTCTCTGTTTGTGCTGCTTGTCGTCCTAACATGTCTCTGAAAGTAACCCCCTTTTTTTTTTTTTGGGAGAAACTTTATGCCAACACAGATCCTGTTCTAACAACTTTCTAAGTTTATAACAGCATTATTTACAGTGTCTCTGTGCTGCTTGTCCCCCTAGTACGTCTCTGAAAGTAATTGCCTTTTTTGGGGGAGAAACTGTATGCCAACACAGATCCTGTTATTCTAGCAACTTTCTAAGTTTATAAGAGGAATATTTAAAGAGTCTCTATTTTTCTGCTGCTTGTCTCCCCTATTATGTTGGGCTTTGTCCAGATTTGTTGCACTAACAGGTTTGGGGATATGTCAGGATAGATGTCAAAAGTGAGTTATTTATAGTAATGAGGTGCTTTAATGTATCCTGTTTTGTTTTCTGGTAGAACTTTAGAGTGTAACTTTACTGTGTTTTCATAATGGCAAGAAACTGAACTGCTCAAGGAAAACACATAAACGACCGTATTGCACTGCTGGTTGACAACACGTGTTGGCAGTAATTTGTCCATTATAAAGTTTTTTTTTTCTGAAAGAGGTGGTATGACAAGGTAGGAACTGGAAATCTGAGCTAGGCTGTTCAGTGGTACATTGGCAGGCTAGAATAGCATTAATGCCCATGCTTGAAATAGCTGTATGTATTTAAGTGTCTATCCCTGATTATTTTGGGATTTGTTGAGTTGGGCACAAAACAGGAATTAAAATGGTACCCTTGTTTCAATGTGTTTATTACTACACCTTCTCTATTCTTGTTTCAGTTTTCAATAGTTTGTCTCTGCTTGCACCTAATTATTTCTAGGTATGTCCCAGATTCGTTGAGCTGAGCTGGTGTCTAACATGTCATGCATGTTACTTGACTACAAAGTTGTAAACTTCAGAAAATGTTTTAATTCACATTCTCTTGTGAATACCTCAGGTTTATAGCAATATTGTGTCAGGTCTGGTTTTGTCCCTCAATCTGCTATGGTTTATCTTTACTCAGTAGCATTTTTCCAGTAGTGTTTCCTCAGCTAGAAACTAAGCACATTCATGCCAGTATCACTACAGCCTTTGTATACTTTGGAACAGATTTCTTGCCATTAGTGTGCTGTCTGGATTCTAAGGTAGGGTATTAGGATTTACAAATGTTGGGATATGTATGTGTGCTTCTGCTTAGTGTATTTTATTTTTCATGGTTAAATATATCATATCTTGCATTGTTTGGTCTTACCTGTTCCAAGGCATGATGTGTTATATGGCACATTCTTGTAAAAGTACAGAGGGCCCTGGTTTTAAATACCTTTTTTAGGCACCTTTGCCAGGCCCAGACCTGGCTGTAGGACAGAGGTAGAATACATCTAAAGTAGTGAATGTAATGCAAGTAGCATTATCATGATGTGTGTGTTGCAAATGCATTTGTTAAGCTGGACGTGTTTATCCTTGGCCTAGATTTTGAGATATAATCAAGGGTGTTTTGAGTACTGAATGTCATGAAAGTCACTCTTCCCTTCTGCAACACTGGTTAGGTGGGCAGGTGAGCACCAGAGGATTGAAAGTGTCGTCGAAGCAAGGAAGTGAATCAAGCAGGCCATTATAGTGAACAAAAGGAGCAGAGATGAGCAAGAGAAGATGGTGCAAAGTCAGGAAACATCCAGTGATATTGGTAGATTATGGCCCTATTGTCTCATATCTTTGCTTTTTAAGAGATTTGCTAATTTTCCTTTCTGCACTATAGTCCCATTTCTTTGTCATTGTTTAACACCACCGTTTTACAAACCTGCTATGTACAGACTGGCCAGATTACAATGAGGACATGGATGTAGATACAGATCGCACCCCAAAGAAGAGAAGATACACAATTTTTCAGCCAAGTTGGGCAAGTATCTTTGGTTTTCTGTAAGTAGGCGTGGGGTGAAATATGCCTTCTGCAAGACTTGTCACACGGATTTCACAATCCATCACGGGGGCTGACATGATCTGCAATGACATGCCAACAGTGAGAAACACAGGCAGAATTGCAAGCATGGAGCTGGAAGATCTATAGAGGATTTCTTTGGACATCAGAGTTTAGCAAGTACAAAGGTGGTTCAGGCAGAGGTTGTTTTTTTGTCTCACCTTGCTAAACACAACTTATCGTTTGCAGCAGGAGAACACATCCTGAAATTTATGAAGTGTGGAGAGGATCAAGATGCTCTCTGGAAAATGACACGTGGAGCAATGAAGGCAGCATGCATTGCATGGGATGTTCTGGGGCCTCATTACCAGAATGATGCTGGGGCAGCCTGCCAGAAATCACCATTCTGTGTGTATATGGACCAAAGCACAGGCATGGTAGATGACAAACTGTTAGTATTCTTTGTTGGTTACCTTGATGAAATAGTGATAAGGCTCCTTCATATGCCAGAATGTGTATCCGGAACTGGACAAGCAATGTTTGATGCTTTAATGTTCACTCTCTGACAAAATTTAACATTCCAGTTTCCAACATTGTGGGCTTTTCTTCAGACAATGCTACCTCAATGATTGGAAAACACAATTCTGTGCTGTCTTGTTTAAAGGAGGTGAAGCCCACAATTATAAACATGGGGTGTCTCTGCCACTTGGCAGATCTCTGCAGTAAGGCTGCTGTAAATGCACTACATTCACCAGTTGAAGAACTTATATCAGATGTGTACTGTCATTTCAGTTCCAGTGCACAAAGACAACAAAAACTGCAAGAATTTACTTTGTTCACAGATATTGACCCCCTCAAGATCATTAGACATACACCTACTAGATGGCTTAGTCTTGGTAAGGTAATTAACAGAACCCTGGACATGTGGACAGCTCTAAATTCATATTTTCTGTCTGCAGAGCCAAGGTCTGCCAAGATGGACTTAATTTCTAAAAACCTGCAGAGTCATGAAGTGCATATGATTTTTCTGTTTCTTAAGTAAGCACTGGAACCCTTATTGGAGTTCAACATCCAGCTTCAAAGCCGAGAAAGTCAGCTACTGACACTGCATGTCACTGTGCATAAACACCTGTAGCAGTATGCTGGCAGAATCCTCAGACCTGCAGCTGCTATCAGACTAATCAAACACAGTGATGTGTCAGTGTTGACTGACAGTAGCTGTGTTCTACCAAACGGTGAACTGCGTATTGGGTACGAAGTCAAGCAGTACATGAACAGCCATGACGAGGATATTGCCGGCACAGTCATTGAATTTAACTTTTATAAAAAAGTTACAGCTTTTTATGCTGCACTGCTGCAGAAAATGCTGAAAAAGTTTTCCATGCAGGATCACTTACTACATTAGTTATTAATCCGGCCAAAAAATTGGACATTTCTTCAGGACTTGTCAGGGATGTTGGTTTCGTCTGTTTGTGTGAAAATGATGTTGAGGCTGAACAATTAATCGACAGGCCTAGTAGATGGCCCCACTCATAAGCGTCAAAGTACTGGGCACACCTTCTGAGGGACCTTTGCACTGAAGGGAAACTGCCACTCTTTAAGCAGCTGATGATGAGTCTACTTTGCTTGCCACACTCAAATGCACGAGCTGAAAGAGCATTTAGCATGGTGTGGAAAGTGAAAACTGAACTGCGGCAGTCTCCGAGTGTAAGAAAATTGAACTCTTTGTTGGCAATTAGAATGAATGAAGAACTGGACTGCTGTGATGTTAAGCTGCCAAAACATGTTTTAGAGGCTGCTAGGAAAGCCACAGCAGCATACAATAAGTCTATATCTGATGTATGACAGGATGCTGTTTAACTTGGTCTAACTCAAATCATTTGTGTGACTTGTAATATGTCTGTTTAGAAAATGTAGTAAATGTGATTTTTATTTTTATAAAGTGCTGTTTCATTTACATATGGTATGGTTATGGTATTGCAGATTATAAAACAAAAGTTTTGGATCTGAGAAGTGTGTCTTATTGAATTTTACAGATGTTCTACCATGTGCGATGGCACGTTTTGCGCAGTGCAAAAATAGGGTGTTCCACATTTTGACCATTTGCCACACATTGTTAGGGTTTGTGTTCCACACTGACCTCTTAAGAGGTTGAGACCTATGTCTATAAGATCTGCTCCTAAGAAGTGACTAATGATATTAGTTTTGTTTTATAACTAATACTGTCCTCCCAGGATTGTTAACTTTTTTAATCTGAGACATTAGTGAAACAGCATTCGTTTTCTTGAGTTGTTCTTTGTGGGTCATCTCAGTAGTATCTGATTCACCATCTGTTGCCATAATGAGGGTGTATTTTTATCTTTTACTTTATCTTTCTATTATTTCCCTTGTTTTGTATTGCTTCATATACAGTACCTAACGCGCTTGATACTGACTGCAACGTGATGGTTTTCTTTTATGTGGAGCTGCTAGGCAGTTAATAGCTGCTAGAGACTTTTATGGCTTATTTTAAGTGGTCATCGTTGCATGTGCTATGATTCCACAATTCAGAAACCACTCCTTGTAATCATTCCGTTTTTCTTTTGGGACTTTTGTTTTGTTTGCAATGAAGTAAAGTTTTTGTTGGATGTAATATTGTAACCTTTTTATTCCACTTTCTACCACTTAAATGTTATTTTAATAAATAAAATATTCAGGGCTAACAGTTTATTCATATGAAAGGCTTGGTTCAGCTGTATACCTCATCAACATTTTAAGTCCTTTATCAACTATGGCACCTTTTAAAACACCGCAGGTCTATCTTCTTACTCATGAATAAGTAAGTAAGAACATACCTGTTCTTTTGCTGAGCCATGTCTTTTTGTCCCTCTTCTTTCACTTCTGTACATTTTAACTTGTGTGCTATTGTTGTTAAAAAGGTCATTTGCTTGCTATACCATGAGAATTTTATAGATAACAATGAAACTCTTTGCTTTTTCCATCATAAAATTACTATTTTGCATTTTTTCCAGGTTGAGCTTGTTAAGGCCCATGTGAATATATGATTTTTTTGGAAATTAATGCAGGCTTAGGGTAAGGCTTTATGAGAATATACTTTTTTGAAAAGTATATATCAAAATAACAGAAACATGTTTAAAAATGGAAGTTTAACTATAGAGGGAGTGCTTTTATGGTAATATCTGGCTTCATTCTATGCATCTCTTTGCTCACTGATTCCATAAGAAGTAATACTCTAAAGAGTCTCCTCTTTGTTGGTAAGATGTTATAATTAAAAGTGGCCCTTATTTGCATGTCTCAGACAAATTTAACATTTTCCCATAAAGATCTATCTTGCATTATATACATCAAGGATAATATTGCAATCTTAATGGCTGCAATAATTTATTCTAAAAGGTGGATGAGTCTTTGAAAACTATATATTCAATGATAGTAATAATAATAATACTTTAAGGGAGTTCTAACCTAAATCATAATATTCAGTAACCTGTAGAAAAGGTCATAAATGTTTGGACAGTTTGGCAGGTGAAACTTTCAGAGGCTGCAAGGTATACTTTCCCATCCCATTATATATTACAAATTCTTCACTTTCCATATTTGAGGCCACCACAAAGCTGAGGAAAGAAAATATAGACAGAGGAGATGATAAAACTGAGGCAATAACAACAAAGACTCTGGATGGAGACAGGGAATGTTACTTTTTTTTAGAGTCTTTATTTTGTTGAGTAGAAATCTTTTGCATCTGCTAAGAAGAGGTTGTTCTTCAGTAACCTATAAAAAAAGATGTGATAGCTAATCCTTCTGTGAGACCAAACTCATGGAAATATATCTCTGATGACAGCAGCTTCCAAAGAAGATCTGGATCTGGAAACAGTGTCCATCTTATAATGCCTCATAAATGAGCTTAGAAAAGACCAGGCTATAGCTCTGCATATGTCTTCCAAGGTTCTATTACAGAAAATGGCCTTAGAAGTATCCACAAGGTGTTATTACAGAAAATGGCCTTAGAAGTATCCACAAGGTGTTATTACAGAAAATGGACTTAGAAGTACCCACTGATATAAATCCTTGGGGGATCAGTTGTTTATGTCTAGATATTTTTAAACTGACTGTGAGCATCTATTTAATGAAGGACACATTATCGGCAATTACTGTATGCAGGGGAAATACAGGCAAACTAACAAATTAATTTAAATTAGAATCTGTGGCAGCTTCAGGGGTAAGTAGTAAGTTAGCTCTATGTAGTACTCTTTACCTGTGGAAAGCTATAAAGTGAGGCTTGACAAAAAAAAAGTCTACATTTCCAAGATTCACTCCAGGAGAAGATGCATCTATTGTGATTAATACCTAAGGAGTCTACAGCTGGAGTGGATTTTTGGTAGCTAAATGGTCTGAATTTAATCACCACTGTAGATGGGACTTATAAAACTTATGTTTGGAGAAGGGATTTAGACACAGGAAGAAATTAATCTGAATCATCTACTGAAGGACATAGGAACAATGCTAAGCAAGGGATCACAGAGACCATAAGGTGCTTAGCCTAGGGATCACATGGGGTCACAAAGTGCTTAGCCTAGGGATCACATGGGGTCACAAGGTGCTTAGCCTAGGGATCACATGGGGTCACAAGGTGCTTAACCTAGGGATCACATGGGGTCACAAGGTGCTTAGCCTAGGGATCACAGGGACCACAAGGTGCCTAGCCTAGGGATCACAGGGGCCACAAGGTGCCTAGCCTAGGGATCACAGGGGCCACAAGGTGCCGTGCCTAGCCTAGGGATCTCAGGGGCCACAATGTGCCTAGTCTAGGGATCACAGGGGGGGCCACAAAGTACCTAGCCTAAGGCTCACAGGGGCCACAAGGTGCCTAGCCTAGGGCTCACAGGGGCCTCAAGGTGCCTAGGGATCACAGGGGCCATAAGGTGCCTAGCTTAGGGATCACAGGGGCCACAAGGTGCCTAGCCTAGTCATGTGCACCTTTAAACAGACATACTTATAAGTTCTTGCACCCTATTCAGGCAACAATAGTGCTCACCTCCCAAAATGAATAGGGCTATGCACGATAGCCATGATGTAAATTTCTGCTTACCCAAACAATCAGCCAGGCTAGCCCTAAAGGTAACCAAAGTATTACATTGTTTAACCTATAGCAATGATTTAATCCATAAGCTGGAAACATGCTGAATTAAAAACAGTCACTCTAGTGAGTCTTGTTTATTTGTTGGTGCAGATTTAGGTCCCTATTGTGGATATTTGTAGAGCCACTGATTTTGTGAAGAAATAGGAGGTCAAATAAGTGTGGCTTTCTCCTTCATGATTCCAAAGGCAAGATCCAAGTCCCATTAGTAGGTTAATGAGTATATGCAGAGTAATGCTAATCTGTCTGGGCAGTTGGTAGAATGAGAACAATAATGCTGAGAAGTACAAAAATATTCTTATTCCTCGGACAAGGTAGAAGACAGCCGTCTTACATGTTTTTTCCTGTGAGACCTACTCTGTTACTGACAAGCTTTCCTTGCTGAAATCTGAACTTAGACATGTCAGTTCCAAGCTCCCAAGAAGAGAGCAACACTGTGTTTGTATGTTTTTCTGCTGAAGTAAATAAAATGTCTTCAACCTTTTTTTTTCCCAGTCCCAAGAAGAGAGCAACATTGGTTTTGTATGTTTTTCTGCTGAAGTAAATAAAATGTCTTCAACCTTTTTTTTTCCCAGTCAGCACAGAGTGCTGTAGGAACTAGCAGCTTGCTCTTTCTGTAAATGATCTGCAAACCTTGAGAAATGTAGAAACTATAGACTTTTCTAGGAAAAGGGGACATCTGTCTCATCTACCTCTTTGTCCATAAGTATTATTTTAGGTATGTCTGACATTTGTACTGATGTCAGTAATAGCCAAAGTGCCTGTTTAACAAAGACACCAAGGCAATTTAGTGGCTGATTTAATTTCTCTCTTTCTAGGAGTAAGAAAATAATTCTGTATTCCTCAAATGCACAAGATGAAGTCTGTATTCATTGAGAATCCAAAAGAAAAATAATTCCTTATTATTATAGATCCAGCTCAATTCAGATGATTTGTTATATTTTTTTGAGTTTTAGCAGATTTAATGATGATTTTTTTTTTGCAGTATAGCTCTATCTTTTTGTACAAAGGTGGGATGCAGTAAATTGGTACAAATGTGAACATGAATAGAAAATATGACATCAAATGAATAAAACAATTTGTCAAGGCCACTATGCTATATGAATTATTCTGGCACAAAATGGTCAGTGCCAGTCTGAATCGTTGAGAAGAAGTGACTAGAGTGCTGAACAGTATGTGATATAAATGGGAGTCACATGCTATCTTCCTCAACATCTAAGTATATGTGATGCCTGTAGAGGTACTTTGCAGGGAATGTGCCACTACTCAGAGAAATTATAGAAAGGAAAACAGCGACCTAAGCCAAAGACGTTTCTTTATGTGGTCTGCATTTATTTTAATTAAATGACAGCTGTGGATGCAGCCATCTACTGCTCAGAGATAGCAAAAAAAAAAAAGATAAAAAGTCTTAATCTAGTTTTCAATGACTTCTACAAACAACAAAATGCCCCTATTCTATTCTAAATTAGACAAAGGTAATAAAATGTAGAAACTCTAACCTTCTGCCCTTGAGAAAGCTGTGTTTCCAGGCAATGTGTCATTCTTCCTATTTTCTGTATGTGTTATAGTTCAGTAGACATAAGGGAAGCAGTATTTATATATGGCCATCTCTCGCACAGCAAAATATCACAATCCTTATTGAAATAAGTTGCTATAGCAACACTAATAACCTAGAAGCTTCAGTAAGCAGATGTTATTTTAAAATATATTTAAAAAGTAAGTAGTAAAGCATAAATAAAATTATTTCAGAATGTATCAGGAATTCCTTCTTAAAGGTCTTTATTTTTGCAGTTAGCATTAAGTATTATATAAATACATGATTTAGTTTAATTTGGCAACCAGGGTGAAAATACTGACATCAGTTACTTTCCAGTGGTGCTAAACCACATAAGATTCTGAAAACACCTAGGAAAGACATGCAGTCAAATCTGAGGCATTTGCAGTTTAACAGCTTGCCACAACAGCTGCACACAGAGAAGGAAACCCGTGCTCCTCACGGTTATAGTTCCTATGGAACTTCAGCTACCATGTGATCAAAACAGAAATATTCACCTCCAAGGGGGAAGGAGAGAGTGGTTTTTGTCTGTTTTCACCACAATTACTCTTCCCTTGATGTTCTACCTATGTCAGCTCAGCTGTTAGATAAAAGCCTTGCTGTTTCACAGCAATTTCACACTTTGAAATGTTTGAATCCATTCTGAAGGAGGAGATCAGCTGTCAGATACAAAACATGACACATTTTCAAGCTGTAAACTTTTTTTGAGGAAGCAGTTTACATTAATACATATTTGTGCCTAAAGGTGCCCTTTTCAAAGTATTTGGACATTCAAGAGATATGGCCATCATTTACAGTGATAATGAAATGTAGAAATGGAGTTGTCATAAAAATTCATTATCCTTGGCTTACAAGGCTATAAATGTATTACTGGCTTTCACAGTTGTTATATTATGTGTGAAGTGAAATTATTTGCAAATGGACTGGCTCTGCAGAGCATAAGGTATACTAACTTTAATGTTTTACCATATTTAATTGCTGAAGAATTCGCAACAATCCTTTTTGTGGTAAATGCTCCATACAGGGGATATTCAGAAACATTTGCAATGTCCTAGTGTAGTGCTAGATCCCATAGTATGATGTAGTCCAATGCTGCTTAGGTCCATACCTTTCAATTGAACAGATTTTCTCAGAATGTCTAGATTTTTGTTTCATATTTTTGGTCCATTTTTCATAAAACTGATTTTCTGGCAAAACATTGCCAAGTCATTAAAGATTGAAGAAAATAATGTCTCCCTTCATCAAAATTAAACTTTAACTGGAAACCCACTGCAAAGGACGCCTGCCTCTGACTGCCTATCATAGTGTTACCCCTCCAACATGCTTAGAATAGCGTGTATGTATCTAGACTAGCTCTTGGAATGTATACAACATTGACAATAACCTACCCATAGCGAGCACATTAGCAGCCTACCACAACCCCTTATCCCTCCTCTGGCTACACTGTACTCTAGTCACTCTTCCCCAAGACAAACTAGTTTCACTCTGTACCCCACCCTGTCTTCACCACTAGGTGGCAGCAAACTCCCACTTTAGTGAAACGTTCGCATTTAAGCCTGCGATTCACTTTCATTCCTAAGCTAAAGTTTTCAAGCATCTCTTTCTTGGAAAGGGAAACAATCTGCTCTGCCCTTAACCTTTAATTTGGACCAAATCTTTGCAATTTACTTCCCTCGAGCCTACACTCAGTCCCAACTACAGAGCCCCAGTAACTGATTGTTTCTTGCTGCTCTGTGGACCTCTCACATCTACATGGCTCTTCCTGCTCCGTTCGCCCTGCGGGCTCACTCCGCTCCCCTACCCTGTCCGCAAATCTCACCCACCCCAGCACTCCTACCTTTATTCTTCCCTATCTCCTCCCAGACTGTCTTATTATCCAATAGATGCTCTTCCCCTATTACTCCACCTACTTAGATCCATCCCACAAACTTACATCACTCTTCCTCCCCAACAACTTAAAGTCTCCTCTTCTTTCTTATACTTCTAAGAAAACCAACAATATCTCCTCATACACCCTCTCTCCTACAAAACCATCCTTCTTCTCCTACTCTACACCAATGTTTTTCACTTTGCTTCTGACATGCTTTCCTTAATTTGTCACACTCTCTCGGCCCCCTGCTTCCTCCTTTTGTTCCTAATTCCCTTATTCTATACCACCTCATACTCCTCTGATATCTGTCCAATATTACCTACAAAAATAATCTCCATACAAACCTACCTTTACCCACATTTTTACTCCCATTTCCTTTCTATCTCACCTTCACTCATTCAGCCTAACCCTCTATTCTACCTTAAAATTTTCTCCACTGCTAATAAACTGAAACATAAACTAATTTTAGCTCTACCCAAACTCTTACTTTGCAAACCTAAACAGCTAAAGCTCATTTCTTTCAACACTCTAATCTTAGCTGGAGATATTCACCCTAACTCTAGTCCCAGCCCCATTATTCACAATACCTACCCTCTATCTCCTTCTTCCCCTCACAACATCCTAAAACTGGTTACTATCAATGCCTATCATCTCAACAACAAAGTTCACCTATTTCAAGCTTGGCTAAGCCATAACCAACCAGACATCCTAGCCATCTCCGAAACTTGGCTCAAAGCCCATATCTCCAATTCTGAGATCCTACCCCCTGGATTCCATATTCTCAGAAATGACCGACCACATAAAAAAGGTGGCGGCACTGCACTAGTCTACTCTAGCCTTCTAACCTTAATACCTCTCCAAATTCCAATCCCACAATTCAATAATACTGAACTTACAGCTGGACTACTAAAAATAAATAAACACAAAAATATCTGCATAACTGCTCTATATATCTCACCTGGTAACAATATCTCCACCCTCAAAGACATTCTCCTATGGGCTTCCACTGAAATTACCTATGAAACCTACATTCTAGACGATGTAAATATTGACTGGAATAAAGTTAACAGTCCCTCTCCTGCCCTATCCATTAACCTCTATAACTTCACTCAAATGATTCTCCCCATCACCCGACCTAACAAAACTACCCCCCTGGATCTACTATTGATTGGATCCAAGTCTCTGAGCCAAATAAAGTAACTAACTCTGGCATAATCCCTGACTCCATTAGTGACCACCTCCCAGATTTTATCCATCATGCAACCAATTTCTCACCTCATCAGCACCAATACATTCTTACTCATAACCTCAGTAACTTCAGCCCCATAACTTTCTCTAACATGCTCAAACAAATGGACTGGCACATTCTAAACACCCGTTCACTTGACAGTGCCAAAGATGTCTTCAACTCCGTATTCCTAGACACTCTAAATTCTCTAGCCCCACTAAGAAAAGAGCAAAAGGATAAAGACAAATTCAGCCCCCTGACTAACTAAAGATACAAAACAAATTATGCTCCAAAGGGACAAACTATGGAAGCTTTACCAAAACAACAAATTGCACAATACTGTGCTCCAATACAAACAATTCCGTAACCTTGCAAAACAGCTTATCACTAAGGACAAAAAATCCTACTATATCAAGCTACAGTCCAACAATAATAAAAATCCCAAACAACTCTGGAAATCAGTAAATTCTCTTCTTAATCCTGGCTCCAAGAATAACCCCTGTCTTGACCCTAGTAAATCCAACCTTGAACTAGGCTCTGAATTTAATTCATTTTTCATAGAAACCATTTCTGAACTGACCAAGACTTTCCCCAACAATAACCCACCAGTCCCTCACTCTTCTCTATCTAATTCCCCTAATAGCCATCCCTTTATGTTAGAGCTCATACCAGTCTCCACTAACTTTATAAAAAACTTCTATCCAAACTTAAACCTTGTTCTAATGCTCCTAGCAATATTCCCTCCACCTTCCTAAAATGTGCTGCTGATGGAATAGCTCTCCAAATTAGCATCATTATTAACAGATCCATAAATGAATCATATGTCCCCAAACTCTGGCACTCAGCTTATATCCTTCCTCTTCACAGAGGAGGCAAAAACACCAACATCTCAAACATCCGCCCTATCGCCCTGCTCTCACCAATATCCAAAATCCTAGAAAACTGCATCCACCTCCAACATATACCTTTTCTTACCCAAAACCATCTTCTTACACCTACCCAGCATGGCTTCCGCCCAGGCCATAGCACTATAACTGCACTATTGTCATTCCTAGAAACTGTGAATCAAGCCTGAGACTCTGGACACTTGGTCTCTACAGTTTGCTAGATCTATCTAAAGCATTCAATGCTGTTTTCCACAAACACCTTCTCTTTCATCTCTCAAACCTCCATCTCTCACCAAACACTTTATCCTGGTTCTCCAGCTACCTACCTGACAGATCTCAAGCAGTAAAATGGAATAACTCCACCTCCTCCTTCTTACCTACCCCAACTGGTGTACCACAGATATCTATCCTTGGGCCCATGCTTTTTAACATCTTCATCAATAACTTTCACACTGCCATTCCTGATGCCAAAGTCATACAATATACAGATGACTCAACCTTAGTCTGCTCTGCCTCTAACCTCTCTGAACTGCTCAGCAAAACCCAAACTACTTTTTCAATAACTGAAGAATGGATGCGCCAAAATCACCTCTCTCTTGCAATGCTAACAAATCAAAAATTCTACTTCCCCCCCCACTAAGACTTACTCCTATAACAAAAGTACTTTCAAAGTCCTTAGCCAAACCAACTTACCTATAGAAGTGGTTCCCTCCGCTAAACTTCTCGGCATTACTATTGATGAACACCTAAAGTTTGACATCCACACTCAACAAAATATTAAGAAAACCCACCAAAAACTAGGCATGATATACAGGAATAATCACTTCCTCTCAAACTCCACTAGGCAGACTCTGGCCACTACTTATCTTCTTCCCTCCTTATTATATGGAGCATCTCTCCTTACTAATCTAACCACCTCCACCTCCTCCAAACTAGAAAACTGCTATAATAAAATCTCTATATTTGCCACCAAATCCAGAAATTCCACCCATCACTGCCTTACCCTACAATCTCTGAACTGGCTTGAACTCCCAAACTACCTAAAATACCTCCAACTTACCACTGCACACAGACTTATATTTCACCCTACTAAATGTCCTGCTCTAGCAAATATCCTTCCCCCTTACACCCCCAGCAGAAAGCTCAGATCCGAACATCAAAACTTAATTGTTATACATAAGCCCAAACGTCCTCCTGGCCAACTTCTCGTCTCTTTCTCCTTAGGAAAGAAATGGAATTCCCTTCCTTCCACTCTTAGAACTATACCAAACTCAGAGAACTTTAAATCCCAGCTTTTCAAATACCTCTCCTCTAAATGGAAATGTACCTGCTTTCACCCTACCTAAATCCAACTAAATATTTGCCGTCAGGAGGCTTTATCACAGGTTTCTAACCTCTCTAATATCTCCCATAGTTACTTCACCACGAGTGTGTCTAAGCTCTCTACAATTTCCAAGAGCTACTTATCACACAACATAACTGTGTAAATATTGTAAATAACATCTTACTTTAAATGAGTGCATGCAAAGTGTGTTCTACCTTTATTTTTAAAGGTGTGTTTCTTAGAATATTTGCATAAATGTATCTTTATTACCCTTTGAACAATGATAAGCTATTTTGTTTGACTATGTGTGACTGTACAGACTTTGTAAACTATGTGTGACTCTGTACAGACTTTGTAAACTGTCCTATACAATTTATCTCTCTGTTAATGCCTATACTTTGTATCTATGTTATCTATTATATCTGTACTGTATTATGTTTCCTGGAGCTTTGCTCCCCAGGCCTCCAGTGAAAACGAGTCCTTTGGGCCCAGTGGACTTCCCCGGTAATCAAACTGGAAATGTTGTTGTTGTTGTGTCTTTCGGCTCAGACTGGAAATAAATAAATAAAATAAATAATTACAGACATTTGAGTTTCAGATTTCACACCCTAAAGAAAATTCATGTTAACACATAGCCTTTTATGCTATCAACTTTCTAAATTTGTAAAAGCAATATTTAAAAATGATCCCTATTTTGGGCCTTTTCCCCACATTAGTTATGGCTTTGTCCAGATTTCTTGTCCTAAGAGGTTGAGAAAATTGTTAGGTACATAATACGACCTGTTTCTGACACCATTCTGGAGAAAGGTCTATACAGTAACACCATCTGCATTACTCGCAGTGCTTTTGTTACCAAACTCTAGTGAAGTGCTGTTTTATGGTCAGTCACATGATCAACATGACAAGAACAGTAAGAGGGTGTGCCCAAAGCTATGCACATTCACATTAAAGAATCTCTAAGCTGTAATATGGCCCTTGTGTGTAGCCAGGTACTGACTCAGTTGATTATATAAATTGGAAGGAAATTGGAAAATTATAAAGGGAGAAAAGGGGGAACAGCAAGCAGAGGAACACACACACACACACACACACACACACACACACACACACACACGATTTAGAATAGATAGATGGGGGAAAGGGGTCCATTTTTTTAAGATGAAGAGTAGTAGATGGGAAGGAATGCTGGAGTAGGGAAGGTAGTATACTGTGAGTAGCCATAATAGGATACTAGAACACGTGCACTGCAGGGTTAAAGATATAATACTGCATGCCAGGTCCAATGCATGAGATATCGCTAGGGACAGGTGCACCACAGCAAGTGGAATCCCAACAGAGAAGCTCCTCACAGAGTGAACCCTCACTGCTGGTGGTGAGGTGCCACAGTTTGGGGAGACAGACATGTGCTGTGTCACTGTCTTAAGTATGTTATCTTAATTCTTTCACAGTTTCCACTGGTGGAGAGTGCAGCACAATTTTTACTTATATTTATGCAGTTATTCAGTTTGGTAAATGGGGTAGAACACTGCTCCTTATGGACCTATTTCAGTCTCAGCCTAGAAAATATAAATCACAGTAGACAAGTAAAAGGATGGCACATGCCTGTTGTCAGCAGGGCATAAAAGGATGATGATGATGATGATGGAAACCTGCACACGGCACAATCAGAGTAGGGTTAGAGAGCACACATGAGTAAGGTGTTACAGAGTGTTTTAAGTAAGCACAAAGGGTACTCATTGTAAAAGGAAAGAAAACTAGAACTGGAAATGACTATGAATGAATTCAATATTTTATTTTACTAGAGTGCATTTTGTGAAATGTGGATTTTATTATCTTATATTTATTAATTAACTTGTTGCAGATGTTGAAGTCATAAATGCTAACCTATGAACATGAACTACCAAAGCTAAAAGCAATTTGCCAAAAAAAATTGTTTACAGCCAGATGAGGAGAATAAAAAGCCCTCACAGATTAATACATGACAAGGGTAAGAGATAGCCACATAGAATAAAAATAATAAGCAGCTAGTCACATTTCTGCAACTGAGTGTGACACATGCTGCCAAGCTACAGTTTGGAAACATATTGCCCAGGTCCTCATGGAAAATTCTGGAATTAAAGTTTAGTTATTGTGCATCTGAATTAAAATTACACCTCCACTACATTTGCTTGATTCATATAAGCTCACATTACAAGAGCTTTGGCACAAGATCACAAAAATGACTGCTGGAGTGCATACGTTCTCATAACGCATGCATTCAACCTTGTCACTGGATGATTATACATGACAGTAACAAAAAATATTTTTGCATAGACCTCCTTATGTTATTATTTTCTCTTTGAGGTTAGTGTACCCCACAGAGGGATGAGTAACAAATAATGTAATGCTGGCATCACTCCTTCTCCAAGGTGCACCTAGCCTAGACTACTCCCAGCTCCGTATCATGCACTTATTATGACCTTGCCACATTGTGAAACAAAGCATGAGCAAATGCCACCTTGAGCTGATTTGGCGGAGCAGTTATGACACAACATTGAGCAATATGAGTAACTGACTGAAAGCCAAGCATAACAACAGATACTAAATTAAAAACATTACTTCTGTATATCACTGGAGACAAACCATATTAGGGAATGTTGGATTAAAAAAATTCATATCCTTATGTGCAGGAAAAGTGGTAATAATATTTTCAGCACAAGGGCATGTACAGTTTAATATTTTGAATTAACAAGTGTACTACAGGAGGACTATAAGAAACAGCGTATTTTACAAGGGTAAGAGCAACAGATGTAAGCTGATATAACTACAGAGGGATGATATTAATGCTGGCATGTAGTACAGTATCAAATGCTTTGGGAAGCCTGAGATATACTGTATGGATGGTGTGACCACTGTCCACAGCTTATGTTACCCTTTTAGAAAATATCAGATCCATTAGACAGGCTCTACCCTTAACAAAACCAAACTGCTGGGGGTAAGTCTTATAAGATTTTTCATATTGCAGTTTATAAGATTTTTTTTATATTGTAGTTTATCAAGTCGGTACTGACCTGTTCTGTGGCTCTACAGAGGAGGCTTGTCAGGCTTATGGGTCTGTAATTTCTGGGGTCTTTGCTGGAACTGCCCATATGAAGAAGTATCAGAACTTGTGTATGTCAGACTCAGGGACAAAGCCAGTAGATAAGCTCAGATCGAACAGTTGTAGGAGTGGGACCACCAGCGCATCTTCAGTGCTATTCACCAGGTAGCCTGGTATGTTATCAGTCCCATACACCATGTATTTTTTGTTTAGAGAACACTTTTAACAAGCGTTCTTTTATGAAGATAGAGGTTTTAGATCCTTAGGTAGATGTGGATTTGGTATAGAAGTCTCTTGGTTGAAATTAACACTGAAATTGTTTGCTAAAATATTTGTGATATCCATTGGATCAGTGTAGATAGTGCCATTTTGAGTGAGTTTAGAGCAATATTGAGTGCTATTTCATAACTGCCTGATGCAAGTAAAGAATGGTTTACAATTATTCTTATCTTCTAATGCCAACCTAAGCTCATGGGATGTTTTAGTTTTCTTAATGGTGATTTTCAGTATCTTAGATAACCTTTTGATGTTAAACTTAATTTACTGGTCTTTAGTTTGGATATATATCCTAATATATATCCTACAAGCTTTTGTATCTCTTATTGTATTGTTTATTTATGCATGTGTACCTCCAGGCTGGTTTATTCTTTCCTTTCCCTTTTGTTAGGGAATGACAGGTTTACACAATTTTCTAAGTGTGGGTATAATTTAGTTGCACAACTACTAGCCATGCCTACAGTTTGATGGGGGGGTGTACAACTATATCTGAAGTTAGAGAGTTTATCATAGAATTGTAGAAAGTCTGCACACATGAAGTCTTTGAATAATGTGATATTTGTCTTGGCTGTTTTAGGGATTCTAAAAAAGAAGGTTATCACTTTGTGGACAGATGTAATCAGGGGGGTACACCCGGAGGATAATACACAGAACTGCCACATTTGTAACAACCACTTCAAGAACATTTTGATATCCATTGTGCTTTATGACAATTAATTCTTATTTATGAAATCACAGAATGTTTGGGCGTAGCCTGCATCTGACATAAAGGTCTTCCAGTTTATCGATAGGTAATAACAATGTCTCTCAGGATGATGAATTTTTTTCTGTATGTGAAGTTATTCCAATGTATTTAAGAAACGGCATGGTTTTCAGGGGTCGTCAAGGGGGTCCTCTAACATGCTATGATCTGATAGTTGTTTTTGTTTAGGCCAAGTTGAATCTCAATCAGTTTTGTTTGTGGGTGTCTGTGAATCTCTCTTGAGGTAATGTGGCCTTTCACAAATATGAATTACTCCACTATAGTTCCCATTGGGTTTAAAGATGTGGAAGGCATAAAACCCTGATGTAGAGGGGGGTACTTTCTGCTGTCAAACCAGATTTCATAATAATACACATATGAATGTCCCCAAATGCAGGTGGATTCAAGATCAGGCAATTTGTTGCTTTTTACTCCTAGCATTTAGTAGTGTCGCAGTGATATTGTCTGGTGCTTTGTTTGTTATGTTTTTTAGTTGGGAATATCCATTAGCTTGAATCTGTCTAAAAAGGCACTATGGGAGCAGCAAAGGATTTAGGCAGTATGAGGAAACCTTGGAATTAGAGGTGCAAATTGTTCTTGCAAGAGAAAGTGGATCTTGTGCAGCCATTCATTGCATGCTGATAGATACTGGATCCCCCTTGAATAACACCGGTTATTCAGCCAATTGTTAAAATCTGTCAAATTTCCTTTGTACCTTGGCATCATTCTTGGCAAAAGTAGGATTTTGCTCAAAACCAGAGTTGTTTCTTTCCTTGTGACGTACACAGAGAGCTCAGATATTTCTCTCTGTATTTCCCTAAGGGTTTTGCACAGTGTCATTTATGCCCACATGGGCCACCACAATGTTTTAGTCATATTAGGTGTTTGAGATGCTGGATTCAGAACTTGAAATACAGCAATACAGTCCATGAAAGAAATCTCTTCTACCCTTTAATGCAGGGTTTTCTTTCTGATTAGATTTTAAAATACACTAATACCTGAAAGGGGGAAAAAAGTTCTGTAAGAAATTATACTTCTATTCTTTATCATCATCATCATCTTTCGGATTTTCCCGTTAGGGGTCACCACAGCGGATCATCTCTTTCCATTTCTTCCTATCCTCTACATCTTGCTCTGTCACACCAACTGCCTGCATGTCCTCTCTCACCACGTCCATAAACCTTATCTTAGGCCGTCCTCTTTTCACTGAAAACACAATTCACTGAAACACATTTCACTGAAAGTTATATATGGCCTTTTGCCCACTGTTGTGCGACCCTGGAGTTAGTAAATATAGTAAGGGGGGGCATAGCCCCCCACATATTTTGGATATATAAAGTTCAGAAAAGAGTAATTTATTGGAATTTCAAGTATACATGTATATAGTTCAAAATATTTAAAAGAGGTAGGGGGCTATGCCTCTCACACCCCCTTACTATATATAGTAACTCCAGGGTCACACAACAGTGGGGAAAGGCCATATATAACTTTCAGTGAAATGTGTTTCAGTGAATTGAGTTTTCAGTGAATTAAGCTTTCAGTGATTTGTGCACAGTCATTTGACTTTCAGTGAAATGTGCTTTCAGTGAATAGTACTAGACCCATCACACCATACCACCAATAATATGTAGGGCTGTCAGTTTTGAAAATATGAACATAAGTAATAAAATATGAATAATAAGAGACACATACTGATTAATTTCTCTACTGCAGGGCACCCTAGATTAACAATCAGTGTATTTTTGTTTATAGTCCTTGTACTTTCTAATACTGCATATTATTAGCTGGTAATTCACTTAGTTAAGGAAGCCAGACCAAAAAAAAAGTTCTGGACGCTATGAAGAGCTACAGGTGTGAACTTGAAGTATACAAAAATGGTGCTATAGAATTGAAGGCGAAGAAGACTGCATGGATAATTCCCACTAATATCTGAGGATTCCTTCTTAATAACATGAAACATGTACTATTGGGACCATTAAAAAGACTAACCACAGCCTTTGAACAGGCTTCATACCAGACGAATGGAGGGCTGCAGCAGGCTTCTTCATCCAGAGATGTAGCAAATTATTGACTCAAAAGCCTGAGACCCAGATATGCAAAGCTGTGCAGACAGTAATCATACATATCCTAAATGATGACATATGTAACCTACAAACATTGAACCCAAATCAATTCAAGTTTATAAAGAGCAGGTCTTGATTACTCAGTCTGTTTGACTTCTTTGAGAAGGCCAATAAAGGAACGGATGAGTCAAAATACACTTCCTACCTTGATTTGGCCAAGGCATGTATCACAATACCCCACTTGTGCATTGTAGATAAGCTCAGTAAACTAGGTAACTTGTAACTCTAACATCCTTCTGGCAGATTTAACACTTGGTAACAATTTTATGAATGACATTTTAACTTCACTATCCATTCAGGCTCAAAAAGAGAAAAAAAAAAGTTTCTTCTACATGAAGGTGAAACGTCAATGAGAAGTGTATCTATCCAGAGGAAGGCTTTTACAGATGGGTGCGATGCAATCTATGAGAAAGATCGTAAAGATCGTAAATAGGCAAATACCATTAATGCCTCCATTTTGAAAGATGAGTAAACTATACAGCAATCAGAGGCAAGTTGTGAAACTGGGATAAAAAACCTTGCCCTGTTGTCTCATTCAGGATTACTGTACAAAAAATGGATACAGTGGGTGAGAAATCAAACTCATTAAAGAGAATACCATGAGTGTCTTTGTAAATATATGTCCTAAGTTAAGAGAGGTCATAACAAAAATCAAAGCTCAAAAACTACAGGATTTGAACCATTTTAGTCAGCATCCCAACTAAAAAGATGTACAATAGTGAAGTAACAAATAAAGGAATGAACTATGTATTAGAGTAGCAATACCCAGTGTAAGTATAAGGTGCGCAAATTCCAAATCCTACAAATATTTCAGGCTTCATCTGACAAGAAGTAAAACCATCATGCTCAACATCCAAGACATATATGCATACACACATATATACATATATACATACATACATAAATAAATAAATATAAATGCGAAAAAATGTGGCATTGATACATGACCAGTAGTACATAACTAAAGCTCCATTTTATCAAGACAGAAAATAATCAAATAAAATATAATATGGTAATGATTTTCTGTTGTAAACTGACCTGATTTAAAAAAAATGCAGGATACAAATTACCAAACATAGATGAAGATGCTTAACTTATGGTACCCAGAAATAAGCAATGCTTTTAACATGTTGTGTGAAACAAATAAAATGTTAGGCAAACCTACATGAAAATTACAACCGCCACTAAAAATAACTTCCACTCAGGTTTTGACTATTCTGTTTTCATATGTTTAGAATTATGACATTTAGATGTTGGAGTTTGTTGTGGTCGCGTGGGTTTCCTCCGGGTACTCCGGTTTCCTCCCACATCCCAAAGACGTGCTGTAGGTGGGACTGGACACTCTAAATTGGCCATAGGTGTGAGTGTGTGCATGTGTGTGTCTTCTGTGGAAGGTTGGGTGCCGGGCTGGCAACTCGACACTGCAAAACTCCACTGCCAATCATAAGCGGACAGGCGATCCGCTGTGGTGACCCCTAACCGGGAAAAGCTGAAAGAAGAAGACAAGATGTTGGAGTTTGTTGGACAGCTCTTCTATTCAGGTATTTGTTTAAAGAGGGATATCAATTCTGAAAGGCAGAAATATCTGGAAAATACACATCTTTCTGCTGATTCTTATACTGCCTTTTCTCTTCCCAATCTTTTAATATATTCACAGCTGGAGGTTCAAAATGAACATTTCTAGCGAATGGAGTGCTCAAACTATGAGTATTAATGTCCTCAAACAGATTCTGACAAGCCTGACAAGCATTTTTATGCATAACTATGGCAGCCATGGCTGCTCTATTAGCTGCACGTACAGCACAAAAAGCACACTGTAGTGCCTGACGACACACTGATTCAGCACCTCTCACCTTTGACAGGAAGGTTTATTTTACGTCCGAATCTATTTTATTAACATTTTTTCGAAGGAAGCAATTTGAAATGTGAATGTATGTAAGACAAATAATTATGAGTTTTCAGTGCTAAGTTATTGGAAGTATAAATCCCTTTATCATATTGTTCAGCAACCTCCCTTTAAAAGAAAAAGGGTAACGTGCCTGCTGAAATGAAAGTTGTACTAGATACCTCAAAAACTTTAGCTACAGTTAAGGTTGCATGATCTATTCTCAAATTTTATTACAGAAAAAGGTTTTACTTCTCAGATTTATGAAATCAACTGACCAGTGAGATGGTAGCTTTGAATCAGATGCCCAATGTGCTTGTTTCATAAGTTTTGGGAAGCTGTGAACAAATAAACTCTAGCCATGAATTCTGGGATCTTAACTATTTGTGACAGGCACCTCTTAGTGTAAGAAATTTGGGAGTATAGGCTGATAATAATTTTCTCCAGTTTTATTTATGACTAAAGATCGTAAATATTTTATTTATTTATTTTTCCTTTGTTAACCAGGTTAGTGGCAATTTTCAGGAGATACCCCAGGTGGTATTTCTTCTACTAGGGATAAATTTGACCAGGGTATCACTTCTCTTCCACTCCTCTTTTTTGACAGAGTTCATAGGACCTTTTATATCTACCTCAGTTATCACCAAGTCAAGCAGGTGGGACCTCAGTTTAACATCTCATCTGAGGGATGGCTTGCACTGGAGTACCTTAAAGCACCACTGCAATATCAGTATTCCAGCCACCTGGGGTGGGAATAGAACCCAGTGCTTTCTGGTCATTCAGTACTAAAGGTGAGTGTGGTACATGTTGCACCACTGACACTGCTGATATAGCTCCATTATCAAAAACAATATGGTGTTGGGAAAGTTGCTGAAGGCTAAATCTATACATTCCTCATCTAATGGAAGAAGGGGGCTTCTAGTTATTTAGATATGTAAGAGACAGCCACAGATACTAGCATAGATGAGTATTACCCCAGATTTATGCCGGTACCTTACATTACCATAATAGGCACAGAAGAATTCTAATTTCCTCAGCTATTCTATCTTATCAGGAAGGGAGACAAACTGAGAGATTCCCTTAAGAAGAAAGAAGGTGGCTTTGCATGTCTGCATAACTACAGGGGCTTCCCTTTGAGAAATCTGAGGCTTGGACTTTTGAAGTTTCCCCCTTACAACCCTATAGCTTTGCCTCCTGAATGTCAACAGAATATCAACAATGACAGACCTTTGTACCTATAATAGTACCAACAGAAGCATACGTTTAAACTTAAGTTTATGTACCACTTATATTCAAGGCTGTCCAGGCACCAAAAGAACTACCCTTTTTAAGTTGCTGAGAGTTGATAAAAGTGATGATCAGCATCTGGAGATGAAAACGTAGAAGAAGTCGTCCCAGAATTTATAGGCAATGATTTTCTTGATGAACTCTGCAATTTTCTGAATTAGAATTTTAACTTTTACTGACTGCTTGGGTGGACTTTGACATTTTCTTTTAAGTTGCTTTTCTAAATTCTAGAGTTTTTCATTGAGAAAAGAAATCAGAGCCTTTTGTTTCTGTATTTTAGTATCCTGTTTGAATTTTCTACAGCAGTCACATTATTTAACATTGCAATCTGGGCCTAAACAGATCAAACATTGTAAATAAATATGCTTGCAGGCTACATGCCCTACTTCAATCATGCTGAGTAATGGATTTAGCCAATGGAAATAATTGGGAAGTATTACAACAACCTTCTTAATCCAGATCATTAACAAGCACTACTGAAAAGCAGTAAAATATTTTTCATATGAGTGGGTGATGAGCAACACATGAAAAAGTGAGTAGAAAGAGAATGTGCCTCAGTGTAGCATATAAACACATGCCAGTGCACCCTGGCTATAATTAGTGTTGTCTAAGCGAGCAAAAAAGAAAGATACTGCTTTTAGAAATTTAGGCCAGGAAAAGCATTAGCAAGACAGAAATAAAATACAGATGTTGTGATTAATTGTCAGTGATTATTTATTAAGGTCAATTCATGAGGCAGTAATTCTTGTAATGAAGATATCTAACTTGAACAGTCAAGAAGACCAGTAAAATAGCAGATATTACAAAAGAAGTGTGTCGAGACTTTATAAATATTTATGTCTTAAATATGCTGGGGAGTATATCGTTTCTGAGTTATTATTTGTCTGAATGTCTTTAATTAGTTGCATAGCATATGAATAAGGGAACATAACTTTAAGCGGCATGCTTATGAGGAAATTGGCGTATAGAATAGTTGTAAACTTCATCACTGTTGAGGCGGTAGGAATGTGAGGTAGGAGGACTCTAACACCCCACACCATGCAGTAATAAGTTAATTAGTGCCGTTATTCTTTTACTCACTAATCTGACCAAAAATTAAAAATGGAATTACTATGTAAAGATTTTCTCCAAGTAAACTGTCAGCTGAGTTGGAACACATAGTGTTGCTTTGTTTACTCGGTCTTCTCAGTAGGGAACAAAGGCTCAAATTTTACCCATTTTTATTTCCTTCATTCATTTACTTATGCCTCAAGGCAGGCTGAGTAACACATTGCTGCTTTTACATGCCAACTGTGGGAGCTCTGATGTTAACAGTTAATGTATGTTCTGGCATCTCTTACACAAAGCACCATACACAGAATGCCTGCATACAAGTATGCAGTATAGATATCTTTTACAGTTCTCACTTACATTAATGTGTAAGAAGGTGTGGCTGCATGCTAGGACCAATTAACAAGTCAGAAATCATAACATCATAAAGTACTTAAGATGTATTTGAATGGTTAATGAGAAACAAGCACAACAGACTACTAGAATTCCTATTTTAAATGTACAGTATTCAGATGGGCAGATATTGCAAAGAGACTTCCGCAGCAAAACACGCACAAGTTCTGTGGAGAGCAGTCAGTACAGGTGTTGCCCTATATGCCCATGTTTCAGTGGCTGACAATGGGCAGACCTCCAGAAAAGTAACTGTCAGTAAGCTGTGCCAGCAGTGATGCCCTTTTTGTGGATT